>NW_020799092.1:61976381-62015475 GCF_003259725.1 Athene cunicularia
TTTTTTTAATTATTCTTATAATATACTCACTGATGGCTATATTTTCATTTTGAGCTGTTTGAACCCTGAGAATCATACACGCAGTGGCCAAAATATTTTACTCTGGCCAAGAAAAAATCAAAACTTCCAATATGAAGTATGACATACATACAGTAGTTAAGAGAGAGAGGTCTTTTTTCTTTTAAAATTATCTTCTTCCACCCATGGAGATCTTATTTTTAAATAATTGAGCTGTTGTAAGATATTAGGAAAAACTTGATCTTGAATTTTAACAATGCAGTATACATCTCAGTTTGAATCCTGTGGGATTTCATCTAATGATCCACAATTCATGAGTCATTTATTTCAGTAGATCTCATTGATACATCAGTTCATAAGTACCATGGTGTACCATTATAAAACATTATCAAAGGTTTGTGGAAACACCCATAAAAATGACAAAGAATCTGGTTATCCTTAAGGATTCAAAGATCCCTACTTGTGCTCTTGCCCTGTGTACTTTTCTTTAGTTTTTCATAGTCCAATGTTCTATTACATACAACACTGTATTTCATTGGGTGGCTATTTTTCAAAGAAGGATGCAGATATCACCATTATATAGTATTTTTTTTTAAAGTAATTAACACAGAATTATGTGTGACTATATAGAGCTAGATGATACTAGAAGAGGTGATAAAGCAGGTGAAGAATGTTCAACTCAAGCAGGAGAAAATATGTTTCATCTTCAAAATCACATATATCCAAAAGAAGACCAAATATCTCCCATGCAAAAGAGAAGCAGAAGGCATAAACAAACACTAGAAAGATGATGTTGAATTTGTCACTACTGATGTTTGGTTTTGTAATGGAGACGAAGAGAGAATTATGAACAAATGAATCATAAAAGACATTCTCCAAGTAAATTACCAGGTCTATAAAGAAGGAATAACTCTGGAAAGAAGAAATGGCCACATGATATGATAGAGATCATGGTTTAAAATAACAATGATTGATAAATTTCATAAGAAGTAAAAACAATCTTACTATGTGCCAGGAGAGTTCAATCTACCTATTTCTTTTTCTAGTTTACTAGACTTTTTACATTTGTTGTGTTACTTTGTGGTTGCTTTACATTTTTCTTATGTTTCATTTACATAAGATATATTTTAAAGTGTCAGATGTGCCAGATTAGGTTTTACAGACCTTTTTATATATGATAAAAGTAAACTCATATCTTGCTATCGGTTGTGTACACACTGGCAAATCAGCTGACCCAAGTTTATTTGCTATCATCCACCCTGATGTAAAAGCAGAAAGTTTAGATTTACTGCGCAGCAGGTAAGATGAAGTTCCTTTATTTTAACTCCCTCAAGATATGCTCCAGAATGCTACTTCCCTGATTCAAAATTCATCCTGTTGTCAGAAAGGTCATAAACTAGATACGGTTTAGTTGTTGGCAGTAGCAGTAATTTTATGATGAATATCCATACTTAAAATTGCATCTTTTATGTTGCATTGTCTCTCTTAACATCCCCATTGACAAACAGATAAATGGCCAGTGCTGGATTGAAAACTGACTGAATTGCCAGGCCCAAAGAGCTGAGATAGGAGGCACGAAGTCCAGTTGGAGGCCCACCACCAGTGACATACCCCAGGAATCAATGATGGGGCCAGTATTGATTAAAAACTTAATTAATGACCTCAATAATTTGGCAGAGAGCACCCTCAGGAAGTTTGCAAAAGATACAAAACTGTAAGAAATGGTTGGTACACCCCAGAGCTGTGCTGCCATTCAGAGGGTCTTTGAAAGCCTGAAGAAATGGACCAATGGGTATCTCATGAAATTCAGCAAATGGGAAACGCCAAGTCCTCTACCTGGGGAGGAACAACCCCTTGAACTGGTAGAGGGTGAGAGCTGACTGTGTTTGTAGAAGAGGACTGGGGATTCTGGTGGACAGCAAGTTGCAAATGAGCCAGCAATGTGGCACTGTAATAAAGAAGGTTAGTGGTATCCTCTGCTGCCTTAAGACAAGTGTTGCCAGCAGGTCAACGTTGATGAGACCTATCTGGAGTATTGTGTCCAGTTCTGGGCTTCCTAGTATGAGAGCATATGGAGCTACTGGACATAGTCCAGCAAAGTTTAGGCAAGGAAGGTGAGGCTGTGAGGTAGCCCTGTATGTTAGGAGTGTTTTGATTGTCTAGAGCATAATGATGGTGATGATAAGGATGAGTGTTTATTGGTAAGAATCAGGGGGAGGGGCAATAAGGCAGATATCCTTGTGGGGATCTGTTATAGATCCAGAGATCATCCAGGATGAAGAGGCAGAAAGCTATTCTACAAGCAGCTGGGAGAAGTATCACAATCACTAGCCCTTGTTCTCATCGGTGACTTCAACTTACCAGTTGTCTGCTGGAAATACAGTATAGCAGAGACAAACCAGTCTATGAGGATTCTGGAGTGTGTGGAAGGCAATTTCTTGACACAGCTGGTGAGTAAGCCAAATAAAGAACACCAGTGGACCTGTTGTTTGTGAACAAAGGCCTTGTTGAGTGATGTGATGATTGGAAGCAGTCTTGGTCATAGATATCACAAAATGATAGAGTTTTCAATTCTTGGAGAAGAGGGTGGTCAGGAGAACGGCTACCTTGGACTCCCAGACTTTGGTCTATTTAGGAGTCTGGTTGACAGAGTCCCTTGTGAGGCAGTCCTGAAGGGCAAAGGAATCCAGAAAGGCTGGGCATTCTTCAAGAAGAAAATCTTAAAGATGCAGGAGCAGGCTGTCCCCATGTGCCAAAAGATGAGCTGGCAGGGAGGAAGACCGGTTTGGCTGAACAGAGAGCTTTGGCTGGAAGTCACGAAAAAATAAAGATTATGACCTTTGGAAGAAGGAGCAGGGAACTCAGGAGGACTACAAGGATGTCGTAAGGTTATGCAGGGAGAAAATTAGAAGGTCCAAAGCCCTACTAGGACTTAATCTTGCTACTGTCATCAACGACAATAAAAAAAGTTTCTATAAATAAATAAATAATTGGCAACAAGGAGAGGGCAAAGGAGAAACTCTACCCTTTATAGGATGTGGGGGGAAACGTAGTGACAAAGGATGAGGAAAGGGTGATGTATTTAATGCCTTCTTTGCCTCAGTCTTTAATAGTAAGACCAGTTGTCCTTGGGGTACTCAGCCCCCTGAGCTGAAGACAGTGACAGGGAATAAAATGAAGACCCCATAATCCACGGGGAAATAGCTAGTGACCTGCTACACCACTTAGACACACACAAGTCTATGGGGTTAGGTGGGATCCACCTAAGGGTACTGAGGGAGCTGGTGAAAGTGCTCACCAAACCACTTTCGATCATTTATTAGCAGTCTTCACTTCCACTGAGAAGGTTTTAATTGGCTGGAGGTTAGCAAATGTGATGCCCATCTACAAGAAGGGCCAGCAGTAGGATCCAGGGAACTACAGGACTGTCAGTCTGACCTCAGTGCCAGGGGAGGTTATGGAGGAAATCCTTGGTGCCATCACAAGGCACGTGTAGGAACCACGTGATCAGGCCCAGTCAGCATGGGTTTATGAAAGGCAGATCCTGCTTGACTAACTTGATCTCCTTCTATGACAAGGTGAACCACATAGTGGATGAGGGAAAAGCTGTGGATGGTGTTAATCTGGATTTTGTCTTTGACACTATTTTCCAC
Source organism: Athene cunicularia (assembly GCF_003259725.1). Taxonomy (NCBI): domain Eukaryota; kingdom Metazoa; phylum Chordata; class Aves; order Strigiformes; family Strigidae; genus Athene; species Athene cunicularia. The sequence continues at coordinate 61,980,053 of NW_020799092.1, forward strand.
AACTTTTCCTGGAGAAATTGGCTGCTCATGGCTTGGAAATAAGTACTCTTCACTGAGTGAAAAACTGGCTGGATGACAGGACCCAGAGTTAAATCCAGTTGGTGGCCAGCCACAAGTGGTGGGCCAGATCTTTTCATATATCTATCAATCATAAAAATATCACTGACCACCCTCAGTGTTTGCAGATGACACCAAGTTGAGCAGGAGTATTGATCTGCTTGAAGGTAGGAAGGCTCTACAGAGGGATCTGGACAGGCTGGAGTGATGGGCCAAGGAAAACTTTATGATTTAACAAGGTTAAGTGCCAAGCCTTGCACTTGTGTCACAACCCCATGCAATGCTACAGACTTGGGGACAAGTGGCTGGAAAGATGCGCAGCAAAAAGGACCTGAGGGTGTTGGTTGACAGCCAACTGAATATGAGACAGCAGGGTGCCCAGGTGGTAAAGAGGGCAATGAAGCTGATGAAGGGTCCAAAGCACAAGCCTTAGGAGTGGCTGAGGGAACTGGGGTTGTTTAATCTAGTGAAAAAGAGGCTGATAGGAGACCTTATTGCTGTCTACAACTACCTGAAAGGAAATTGTAGTGAGGTGGGAGTATTGGTCTCTTCTCCCAAGTAGCAAGTTATAGAACAAGAAGAAATGGCCTCAAGTATAGCCAGGGGAGGTTTAGATTGGATAGTATGAAAAATTTCTTCACCAAAAGGGATGTCAAGCATTGGAACAGGCTGCCCAGGAAAGTGATTGAGTCACCATACTGGAGGTATTTAAAAGACGTTTAGATGTGGCACTTCGGGACATGGTTTAGTGTGGACTTGCAGTGCTAGGTTGGTTGGTCTCAAAGATCTTAAAGGTCTTTTCCAACCTAAATGAATCTATTATTAGGGCCACTAAGATTTTTAAAAGACAGGAGCATCTCTCCCATGCAGGAAGTCTGAGAGAGCTGAGACTGTTTAGACTAGAGAAGGCTGGAGGTGGAGTGGGTTCTCAACGATGGTTTGAGTGTACAGTAAAGATGAAGCCAGGCTTTTTTTTAATTATTATTATTGGTGTCTGGTGACAGTGCAAGAGGTAATGGGCAATAGCTGAAATACAAAAAATTCCATTTAAACAGAAAGATCATACTTGCAGTGTGTTTAGTCTAGTGGGAAGATTCTGTGCATGGAGGCAATGCTGTTGGAAATAAGTACTACATAGGGGCTGTAATGAGTTGACCTTGGCTGAACACCAGGTGACCACCAAGCCACTCTCCCATTCTCCTTAGCAGGACAGAGGGAGAAAATACAATGGAAATATTGTTGTTCAAGATAAGGACAGGGAGATCTTTCACCAATTTCTGTCATGTGTAAAACAGACTCAGCTTGGGGAAAATTAGTTTAATTTATTGCCTATTAATAGCAGAGTAGGGTAGTGAGAAATAATAATAAAAAAAAAACCCCAAACCTTAAAACCACCATCCCCTCACCCACCTTTCTTCCCAGGCTCAACTTCAGTCCTGTCTTTTCTACCTCCTCCTCCCTGAGCAGTGCAGGAGAGTGGGGAATGGGGGTTCTGGTCAGTAAATATCACTTGGTCTCTTTTCCCATGCTCCATCGTGGGGTCCCTCCCATGGGATACAGTCCTTCATGAACTCTTTAAATGTGGGTCCTTCCCACAGGTGACAGGACCTGCTCCAGCATGGGTCCTTTCTGTGAGCTAAAGCTCATCAGGAATGGGCAGCTCTAGCATGGGTTCCCCACAGGCCACATTTCCTACTAGAAAACCTGCTCTAGTGTGGACTCTCCACAGGCTGCAGCTTCCTTCAGGGCATCTCCAAGTGCTCTGGCATGCGGTCTTCCTTGGGCTGCAGTGTGGGTATGTGCTTTGATGTGGTACTCCATGGGCTGCAGGGAGTCAACCCATGTCACCATGATGTTCTCCATGGGCTGCAGGAGAATCTCTACTCTGGTGCCTGAAGCATGTCCTCCCACTCCTTCTCTGACCTTGGTGTCTGCATAGTTGTTTCACTCTCATTTTCTCACTCTCCTCTCACATCTGTTGTACAGTGTTTTTCACCCTTTCTTAAATATTGTATCACAGAGGAGCAACAAACATTACAGATGGGATCAGCTTTGGCCAGCAGTGGATTCGTGTTGGAACTGGCTGGAAGTGGATCTGTTGGATGTGGGGGCAGCTCCTGGTGTCTTCTCACAGAATCCACCCCTTCAGCCCTCCCACTACCAAAACCTTGCCATGTAAATGCAATACAGGAGCACTGACAATTCTTCAGTGACAACATACTCTTAATATTGATCTGCCCATGTCAGAAGAGAGGGTTGGCCCATGAAACCTTCCGTTTAGCAGCATCAAGCCATACCGCAGCACTGCATCTGCAATTCATCAGCTCCTTCCTTCTTCGTTTCAATCCTCGATACGTGGAAGCCATTTCAACAGTCATATCATATTTGTTTGTACATTCCTTATTCTATGGCAAACAGAAGTTTGTGTTGGGACACTTAGGCTGACTGGCTCTTTGGCTCCCCCAGACCAATGAGTCTCCCACTTGCCCAGACAGTATGTCCAGTTTGACTGGCTACCAGATGGTATGTGTTCACAAAATGAATTGATGCATTTTTTACACCATCAAGACACTGCCATCTTGTGCAGATCTGCACTAATTTACGTTATTAACACACATACTATTTCAAGAGACTTATCTCTCTTGTCCAGCAATGTACTTAAACATGTATAACTTTAAGACCAGGAATAACTGAGTTCCCTAAATAGGACTATTCATATTTTAAAACATACACATATGCTTGAATCAGGATCCAAAATGTTTCAGCTATTCCTCCTTAGACTGTTTTTGGATTGGATCAAATTATGTTCTCATGAGCCTCATGAGTAATCAGATAATCATGAATCATGCATTCAACAAAACAGGACAAATCATCAGCCTTATTTGTTACGCAGAGAGATCATCTGACTAGCTCTAGACGTTTCTGAATGAGTAACTGATTCGTGCCCACTAGCCAGTGTTGTTACCTCGTCCAGCTTTTTTTGCCTCTATAGTCCTCTTTTAACTGGACTATAAAGGCCATTCTACCTTATCAGGTCTTATGGATAAAACTATATCTTTTAAAATAACCAGAGACTTTATGCTCCATGTATTTAAACCACTGGAGAAAAAAAAATAATTATGGAAAACAGCAATGACACATGAGTTTTGGCAGATGGGAACATTATAGAAGGATGCCTCCTTTTCTGAGACTTCATAGAATTTCTCTCTCACTTTTTACAGTGACTCAAAGCTCTGCTTCTGTGGGAGAAACCATTGCATATAGTATTCTGATTTAAAAATGCCACAGATGTCAGCAAAGAAATCAATACAGCTTTGTGCAGACTTTTCTCTGGCTCTGCATTTGCACCAATGCTCTGCTTACTCCTCAGAGAGCTGGTAACTCCCAGATTCAATTTGATTTGTGATCTTGTGAGTCCAGCAATAGTACCCTTTACTTTTAGAAACATTTTTTCCTCAAATCTGTCTTCCTTTGGTTTCTTATGAGAGTTTTCAGGTCACTGCTTTACATTTTGAGCTTGAAGGGCATCCTTTGGCCCAGGTGTTGTTTTCCACATCCTCAAGATGTATCATTCTCAAGGAAGTGTTGAGGGTTCCTTTGTAAACTGCATTATTTCCTCTAATCATTTTAAAACTTGTTTAAAACGATCGTATTTATATATAGATATATATTTATTCTAGATTTTACCCATCTTCAAAAGCTGTAGCAACAATTACACACAAAATAATAACCAAAAGAGGCCATGCTGTATGCAGAGCAGACCTTTTTTCTGTTCAGTGCTATGTGAACAGCTAAACTAGTATGAAACACTGACTACTGAGAGAACACTGTAGAAAAGGTCAGTGCTTTTTTTCTTCAGTGCTTCTTTTTTTTCCTTCATGTTCCATTTACCTTTGACCAGCAGAATCAGACAGTTTGGATTTATCAGAGGCACTCAGAGTAGCATAGTTCTGTGTCACTGTGTCTTCCTGCTATCAAAGGAGCTGGGCGTGGAAGAAAACACAGTTTCCAGGGCATTGTGACCATATTTGAGGCTGGCAAAGTGCCAGCAGAGAGCAAAAAAACAGGTATTTTATTACAAATGCTGTATAACAGTGAAGAGTTATCCTTCTTTATGAAATAGCATATCTGCTGATATACTGTGCCACTGCTACATAAATCATTTAAAATCATAAAAATTAAATATTAAATTGTTCCAACAAATCCTTTATTTCTGTATATCTGTTAATTATAGATTGTCAGTTGCCCTTATTTATAAAAGAAATCAAATGAGTAATTTGACCCACTTGCAGGTGTTTCACCTTCAGCCTAAGAAAAAATATGTGTGCTGTCAGCTCCTCCTACCAAGTCCATGACAAAGGTTTCTCTTGCGGTAAATGCCTTTCCAGTGTGACTGGCTGTTCTTTGCTAATTTACAGTGAATCAGTTTGTTACACTTTCAGTTGTATAAGCTCTGAGGCACTGTCACACTACAGCAGTCAGTAGGTACACAGTTAAGCAGAAACGGTGGCTCATAGCATGTAGGGGGAGCGCTTAGGCTTAAGATGCTATTTTTTTTTTTTTAATGTTAGATGCTGACTCAGAGGCTAACAGCACCAACACAGTTTCATTTTTCACAGCTTTACAATTCCCTCTCTGGCACATATGTATTATTTTAAAGAGTAAAATTATTTTTTCAGCAAGTGTATTGCTCACAATGATATGCTTATGCTCCACTACCACTTCTTAAGACAGTAATTTTTTTATTAAACTGTTAATCAAAATATTAATACATGGAAAATTTATGCAATTCAGGTGCTCAGAAGGATGCTTTGAGGGATTGTGAAATAATAAATATGTAGGTAAAAATAGTGATGAATGACAAATACTGTATTTAACTTTGGTGTGCTACGTATATTGAGTATTGCAAATAATACATAGATTATCAAGTATCTCATAAACCTGGAGTGTTATTTTACATGCATGGTGTACTTAGCTTCAAACTGCACTGTCAGTCAGCCTAATGCAGATATAGCAAGGAGGAGGACACCCCTCAGAATGTGTGGCTTTGTTCATTTTTGAAGGCTGAGGTGCTTAATGCCTTCTTTGCCTCAGTCTTTAATAACAAAGTTAGTTTTATTGATGAAATCCAGCCTCCACAGCCAGAATACAGAAACTGGGAGAACGACCCCCCTGCAATCTAGGAGACAGTCAGTGACCTGCTGCATCACACAGACACACACAAGTCTATGTGACCAGATGGGATACACCCGAGGGTGCTGAAGGAGCTGGCTGGGGTGCTCGCCAAGCTGCTTTCCATCATTTACCAGCAGTCCTGGCTGACTAGGGAGGTCCCGACTGATTGGAAATTGGCCAGTGTGACGCCCATATATAAGAAGGGTCGGAAGGATGATCCGGGAAAATACAGGTCTGTCAGCTTGACTGCAGTGCCCAGGAAGCTGATGGAGCAGCTCATCCTGAGTACCATCACACAACACATGTGGGACAACCAGATGCTCAGGCCCAGTCAGCATGGGTTTGTGAAAGGCAGGTCCTGCCTGACAAACCTGATCTCCTTCTACGACAGGGCGACCTGCTTATTGGATGAGGGAAAGGCTGTGGATGTATACCTTGACTTTAGCAAGGCTTTTGACACCGTTTCTCACAGGATTCTCCTGGCGAAACTGGCTGCTCAAGGTTTGGACAATCGCACACTTCGCTGGGTAAAAAACTGTCTGTATGGCCGGGCCCAAAGAGTTGTGGTGAACGGAGTAAAATCCAGTTGGTGGCCGGTCACGAGTGGTGTCCCCCAGGGCTCGGTTTTGGGGCCACTCTTGTTTAACATCTTTATTGATGATCTAGACGAGGGGATCGAGTGCACCCTCAGACAGTTTGCAGCTGACACCCAGTTGGGTGGGAGTGTTGATCTGCTCGAGGGTAGGGAGGCTCTGCAGAGAGACCTGGACAGGCTGGAGCCATGGGCTGAGCCCAACTGGGGGAGTTTCCATAAGGGCAAATGCCGGGGGCTGCCCTTGGGCCACAACAACCCCCAGCAGCGCTACAGGCTTGGGGAGGAGTGGCTGGAGAGCTGCCAGTCAGAGAGGGACCTGGGGGGGTTGATTGACAGCCGGCTGAACAGGAGCCAGCAGTGTGCCCAGGTGGCCAAGAAGGCCAATGGCATCCTGGCTTGTGTCAGCCATAGTGTGGCCAGCAGGGACAGGGAAGGGATCTGACCCCTGGACTAGGCACTGGTGAGGCCGCCCCTCGATTCCTGTGTTCAGTTTTGGGCCCCTCACTACAAAAAGGACATTGAATGACTTGAGTGTGTCCAGAGAAGGGCAACGGAGCTGGTGCAGGGTCTGGAGCACAGGTCGTACGGGGAGCGGCTGAGGGAACTGGGGGTGTTTAGTCTGGAGAAGAGGAGGCTGAGGGGAGACCTCATCGCCCTCTACAGCTCCCTGAAAGGAGGGTGCAGAAAGATGGGGATGAGTGTCTTTAGCCTAGTAGAAAGCAACAGGACAAAAGGGAATGGCCTCAAGTTGCACCAGGGAAAGTTCAGCCTAGATATTAGGAAGCATTTCTTTTTAGAAAGGGTTGTTAGGCGTTGGAATGTTCTGCCCAGGGAGGTGTTGGAGTCCCCATCTCTGGAGGTGTTCAAGAGTCGGGTCAATTTAGAGCTTAAGGATATGCTGTAGGTGGGAACTGTGCTAGGCAAACGGTTGGACTAGATGATCTCCAGGGTCCTTTCTAACCTAGATGATTCTGTGATTCTGTGACACTTCAGGGGAGGGAGCAGGGTCTGGGTACAGTGTGATCAGTGCCTACCAGACAAAGAAGCATCATGTCAGACAAAACTGTGGAATGGATTGTATTATAATGGACCTCTGATGGTTATCTGGTCCCACCTGAAGCTTAAGTCAAGACCAGCACAGTCCAAGTTACTCAGGGAATTGTCCAGATGAGTGTTTGACCTCTCTAAGGACAGAGGTTTAGAAATTTCACAGCCTCCCCTATTTGACTATCCTCATGGGGAAAACTTTTTCCTAATATCTAATTGAAATTTCCTGTGTTATAACTTGTGATTACTGCCTTTCATCCTAATACCATGCACCTGGGTCCATCTTCTCTATGGACTCAAAATAAGTAGTTGAAGACAGCAATGAGATCATGTTAATCTTTTCTTTTTACGATCACCTTAGCCTCCTACTTTATGAACAAATCCAATTTTCCTAACCTCTCCCAAGTTTGCCATGTGCTGCAGCCCCTGACTATGTTGGTGGCCCTGCACTAGACTCATTCCAATGTGTCCATATCTTTCTTGTACTGGGGATCCCAAAATAGACAAACCAGTACAGGGTTCCAAGGCTGAATACAAATACTGATATTTGGAAACAATATTGATTTTAGCTAAAGATATGCAGTCAGAGACATTGATCCAGATTGTCAAGCCTGCAGAAGGTATAAATGGTAAACAGCAATATCCACAGTACTTTTAAAGTTCCATATTGCACACTAAAGCTAGTTATCTGGCTTTGCTGATAATTCTGTAGGCAAAGATGGCTACCACTGGATTATTTTTTTTTCACCTATGGTATGTCAAATGATCCTAAAGAATCTTAAAGATGCAGATAGTGTGTATTGACACTTACAGTCTCTTCCTCTAACTCATCACATCTCAAGTCAGACCTCATATTTACGAGTGGACACACTATGGGAACCACAATCAGATTAGATCAAATAATAAAGTTTTGATATCTCTGATTACTTAACTGGAGGTAAGAAAGGAAACTTTTTAAAATAAATCCATGTTTAGAGTTATAAGAGACTGATATATGATTTTTAAAACTGAAATTCTGGCATTACATAGCCAAATTAATAATTTTACTCATTCAATAGTAATTAAATTTCAGTTTAATTATACAATGTCTAGAAAGAATTTGTGCAAGAAGTTCATCTGGAAAAGGGCCAACAGTAGAAACTGCATTTCAACTGGGTCAAGTGCAAGTGACTTTGGACACTGCTAGAAAGTATTTCTGTATGCAGTTAGTTGTTTCCACTGGAAGATGTTCAAAGACTGCATTGTGGGACTTTATCTCAACAGGAAGGAAGGAACTGTAGTACCATTCAAAAAGGACTAAGGCTCAGGAAACTATGGTTAGTGACTGTTAGCAGCATAAAGTTTGTTTGGAGGCAAGAGTCCTTTGTGGTCATTTACAAAAAAAGGATTTTCTAGTAGCCTTCCTCATCTTTTCATAACAAAACCATAGCAACCCCCACGCAAAGTATGTGAATGAATGTGCTACTGAATGCCTGTTTTGTAGGGGAATGGCTGGCAGTTTTGGAGCTGTGGCCCTGGCAACAATGATGCCTGCGTTTTTCTGTAAATACTGGAGTTGTCTTGTAGATTCTTGGGAGTGAAGAAATGGAAAGGACTGTTCTAATAATTTACCCTGACTGCCAACGTATCCCAGACCATAGAACTTCGCTCATTCCTTGCCTGGTTTAAGCCTTTAAATTGTGTTTGACCTAGAAAGCTGATGCTTTTTGGTATTTATGGTACTGCTGTGGAAAGCTGTTTGAGAGAAATAGAGTCATCTTGACAATTCCATATCAGTTAGAAAAACCTGTGACCAAGCTATTAAGACACTTGACTACCTTTTGTTAAAAGACAACCCACCAACAAATAAACAGAACAAAAATAAAGCTAAGAAAATTTCTGTAGCAAACAATGGGACAAATACACCCACCACCTATTAGAAATACACCCACACCTACAGAATACTAAAAAAGGTAGTGTTGTAAGATATTAATGGTTGCTGTTGTCATAGATTAAAAAAACTGGACATGAAGTTGTGAACCAGAATCCTTAAACAACAAAGACAGCTAATAACTCAGTGGGATCTAAAAAGGAGCATAAGATTAAGAACACAGGATTCCCTCAGGTTTTTCCACTTATCTGGATAAGAAATTAAATTTTTGGATGAATTTATCTGAAATAGGTGAAAAATCCTTAAATAACATTTGAAACGAGTAGCTGTTGCTTTGTAAGATATACCTGTTTGACTCTATGCCTGCACGTGAAGGTGATTGCCTGTCACTAATTATTGACATGATCATTTCTTACTCTCTGGGCAAGTAATTTTTTTCTTGAGACATAAGGGTTAGGGTTAGGGTTAGGGTTAGGGTTTTATAAATAATGGCATTGTCTATATATAGGTACCACTTTTTACAAAACCAACCAACCAAATCAATGCCCTTGGTGTCTCTAGTCTTCATGCAGAAGATTTGGAAAGAAATTTTGCTGAATTTTAAAGGAGGACAGGACTACAATGCAAGACTGAAAGAAGGAGTTATTTTATCCTCAGCTGCTTCTAAACTCTGAACTAGAGAATGTTTTGAACTAGCATGACATGACTTTCAGAGGCTAGATGCTTACAGTGACCACCATCTTAGTGGATCTGGGACGATTTAAGGTGTTTAAGCGTAGGATTGACATAGCGCTTAGGGATATGGTGTAGTTGGGAACTGTCAGTGTTAGATTAATTGTTGGACTGGATGATCTACAAGGTCTCTTCCAACCTTGATGATTCTGTGATTCTGTGATTTTTTTTTTATTTTTTTTTTTAAATAATCCTTTGTACTGTTCAGATGTCAATTTTTGAAATTTCCTTATGCCTGGTCACTCCATCAAAGTCAACTCCCTTAAGGAATAGAAATAGCGTGGATTCTATATACCTTTTGAGGATTTATCTTTAAATGACCATGAAATAAGATGGTCTTTACTACATAGGAAGCAGTAATAGCTGTGAACTTAACTCCCCATGTACATTTCTCCTACATGTATCTCAACACATGATGACTATGTACATGGCCTATGCAGGTGCCTATATACCCATCACTTGAAATGTGGAGTACAGTGCATGGCTTTTGTCCAGAATAGAATATGGTGTGATTTTTTCCTCTTTGCTCCTGAGGACACCTCTAGGCAGTTATACCCTTTATCACATGACTATGGTTATGATTGTCTCTCACTTTTGACATTATGAGGATGCCTTGTTTCACTTGGATTAGGACAAACACAAATGACATAAATCAGTTTGGCTTGCTCATCATCTTGGTATGACTCCACAGTCTTCTGTGGCTGTGTTTCGTTTGTGGTGATGTGTTGATTTTCTCATTCTGCTCTCTATATGATTGGATCCATGTAAATATACTATACATTTCAATAAAAATATAAAAAGATATCAGACAAACTAATATAGTTTTCTGTGAGATGCTACACTTAAAAGTTTAAAGGTCTGGCAAGTACAGATAGCTCTTCTGCCTTTAATGCCTATGGCTTTGATGTTCATCAACCACTGAGAGCTATTTATTGCCTTGTAAACTTGAAAGCAATTACCTTCCTGCTATTATAGCAATTGTCACATATAATGGTTCTCCTTTACTCTTTCTTTCTCTCTGTGTCTCTTCTCAGGGTTATAATCATTTAACAGAAATGTCTCTCACTCTTGGGATATCTACATTTCCAATGTTCTGGTGTGAAATATCTTATTTTAGCAAAGCAATTAGAAAATAAATCATAATTAGAAACAGAAAACAAAATCAGAATTACTGGACAAAAAGAATCACTAGCTAGTTAAGATTTTGTTTATGGAAAAATGCCAATTATGTTCATTTAGAAAGGCACTTATTTAACCTAATAGAATTAAACACAGTGACATTCTTTCTCAGTAACAGATCAGTCAAGGTCTCGTGTAGCAGGTAGGTTATTTTGACTAAAACTAAATAGTATCAAAAGGGGAAAGTGGAGTAAATATGCAGATTATGTGTTGAAATCAAGTAGGACAGATCCTCTGCTTGTATCTGCTTATAACTGACATGTTTTACCCCTGCTGAGGATGCTTTGATGGGTCTGTTTGGGTTACAAGAACATCAGTGAATGGAGAATTCAATCCACTAAAGAGAATTTTACTTTCTAAATGTATAGTCAGTGAGCATTTTTTCAAATTACTCCTTTGGAGTGCACTCAAGGGTTTATAAAAGAACAAAGTAGTGACAAATGTGTTCTCTTGTCACTTGCTTGGAAAATTGAGTTTTGTTCAGTGTTGTGAAGAAGAACAGAAAGAACACAGTGTGAACAAGAACATCAAGACCTGAAAATCTGACTTTGATCTCTTTCTTAAGAACTAACCGGGAGCACTGTGACATTCTGTAAGGAGGCTAGATATTTTAAAAGCTGTAGTTGTATATGATGATGGCTTTTACTAACAATAGGAAAGTAATCTCATTTGAAGCTCACAGCACTTTTTTCCCTCTGTTACTATACAGTGTGCATTCCCTTTTCTTTACCAAAATGCTGCTGGGCCTCATAAACTAGGTCTACTGACAAGATCCTTTTACTTTTCAAACATTAACTACATGAATTAAGCTCTGAATATATCTCCAGTAATCTACAAGCTGTGTGTCAGGCCCTCTTCTAACCCCGAATTTTATTTCTATTATCTAACCCCTTCATGCTGAGTCTGTCCTGTTCAATGGTGGTCACCCTCTGCAATCTGCAGGAAGGAGAGTGAAAAAGGTTAGAAAAAACAGTGGAGGGTCTCATATGTGGGAGCCAGTAGATATTATATATTCTGACACTGTAAGAATGGAGCACAGTAGGGAAAATGGGTGACATGAACAGTTCTGTATGTAAAGAGGAACAAAGTCAGTAGACTTTAAATTATACCAGTTGGATTATATACCACAGTATATTTCTAAATGCTTGAGCCCAGAAAAGGAAATAAAAGGTGAATTGGAGTTATTTTTAAGAACCTTTAATTTATAGTATTTCTTAAAGTCTTGGAAAATATTTTGAAGTTTGTTTTCCTTCAATCATTTTTTCTCCATGTCTATTTTAAATATCTTTTTGAACTCTGAATTGTTTTCTTTCTAAAAGAAATTTCTGTGGTAAATTATTTGCATAATATTTTCCTAAATGTATTGTAAGTTACATTTTTTTAAAGAATTTGCACTTAAACCAAAGATAAAAATGAGCTATACTGAAATTACATCAAACAAAGCAAGCTAGCCTTATTTTAGGAAACAATCTGTCATTATGGGCAGATTTAATTTGAATTATTGAAGTAGAATTGTTAGATATTAAAAGGACTCAAAGTGAATGAGTCTAGCTCATTATCCTTTAACTGGAGTTTCCAGATGTTATTATATTTTCACATGACATAAAGGTCTAGTTCCAATATTTTATTGCTAACTTGGAATTATCCACCCTGCAAGAAATTACATTTCAGATTAGCTTGAACTTTATTATGCTTTTTATCATATTTTTTCCAAATATGTAATACAAAGTGAAGCATTAGGACTGCTTAAACAAGGATATTAGACAGCTTTCCTGGAAAATTCTTGCATAACTAAATTCCATTAAATATTTTGCTTTATGTGGGCTTTGAAATACCCTATATAAATTCACTATAGAGTGTAGAATTCCATTAATAATTATATAAAACTTTACAAAAAGTGTTATTGTCTGTTAAGTTCCTTGAGTCTTGGTCCTTACAAACTGGCAAGGCATCATCAAAGTCTGAAAGACTCAGTTCTGACTGCAGGAGAATTCACTCTTCTTAGGTAGACAACTTAGTATGAATCAAGTAGATGGGTAGTCTATGCCATATTTCAAAATCCTCTGTGAATAGAGTATGACAAAATTATCCTGCCATCTAGGGAGTGTGACAATCAAGACTAATACATCTGGAATAATGCCAAACTAAGCAGATACTCTAAGAATACTATCAGTAGGCTAGTCATAATTTGAATGTGCTTCAGGTTTTGCAAATTAAAGAAGGAGATACCTCAGCTTCCAGGCAACCAATACTGTATATTCAAGCCACAGTGCACAGTCAAACCTGCAGTGACTTTCTCAGTTCCTCATTGTGCCTCTTAGTGGTGAGGACCATAATAATGTTTTGCATACTTTTAGTATAATTGTAACAGAACTTTTGCAAATTGCCTCTTCAGGTGCTTTATGTAGTTCATATAAAGAATTCAAAATGAATTAATTTTAATTATGATCCATGTATCTTTTAAAATTATCTGTGCTGTCAATTGCACACATTGTTCAAAGAAAAGTTAAACTGGAAAGCAATTGATAGAGTTCATATTAAAATTCTGTTGACAGCTACTATTAAAAAAACCCAAACTAAATACAATTTCTCCCCTGCCTCAAACATGCCCCAGTATCTTCTCTATCCAAGGAACCCCAGTTCTTTAAAAAAAAAATGAATGCATGTCTTGACTTTTAATTATTTGTGCTTTTGTCATTGTGAAATTGGGTTATTAAATTGAATTGTTCATAAACTGCTTCTTAAAAACGTTTTTGGACTCTGAAAAAGTACTGAATGTGCCTGCCAAATTAATGAACAGATTCCTAAAGAAACATATTATTTCTGTGGCTGGTGTTCTGTGTTTGGTGCCAAAACATTTTCAGAAGTTGAAGGTTTGCTTTTGCCTTTCAAAGCATCAAATCTCTTGTATTCTGTTCATACCAAGAAAACACCTATCCTGCCCAACCCCTGCCATGATACAGAAACAGTTTCTATTACATGTGGGGCTTATGATGACAGCATCTGGGAGAAGAAGACACCTTTACTGAAGTTTTTGGAAGGAGTCATTAATGTGAGCAGGATATGTAACATGTATTGCCAAATTACAAGTCAGCCCATGCAGTGATACAGGACATGAGTAGGGAAGAAGTAAATATGATACAAGACAGATGAGGACAGAGTAGAATGATCCTGGCAAACTTGGTTCCACTCTTCCACTTCTTTGCCGTAGCACATCTGTAGTGCACTTTGTAGTGGAATTAATTTCAGAGCCATTTACTCCCACTTCAGATACAGGGTGATTAAGAAGGGGGAGAGTGTTTCTCTCTGACTCCTATTTCCATCCTTAGCTGTGTATGTAATAAGACATGCATATGGTTCCCTTTACCTGATAACAATTGAGTTTTGAGGTTGGAGGTTTCACATTGGTCACTAAAGGAAGTGGGAACTGAATACTTTGACATGGATTGTCCACATATATCCTATCACCTGAAAACTTGAGTTTAGAGACCTCTTAACCCCTTGGTCCTCACAGGGGGTCCATTGTGCACACACACACGGTACTCAACTCCTCATGCACTTTATAATCCTTTAATTTTATAAGAGAAGAAATGGCCCCTAAGAAAGAATAAATGTGGTCATCATGATGCATGCAGGCAAAATGCCATAAAGTCTTCCAATTAACATAATCAACCTTCACTCACTGAAATATTTGTCTGTATGTGACAATGGCTAAACACTACCGTCTTCACCTACCCTGGTTAACCACAGAAAGATTTCAAAATCATTAGGAGAATGCAGACAGAGGGATTTCTCTGCTAGGTACAACACTGTGCCAAGAAAATTCACTAATGAGGTAGGTGGAGCTCCAGACAGCAGTCCTATATAAATTAGAGAAACAAGCATTTCTGAGATGTTACTGAGGTGCCTTGTAAACCTGTAGCACATGTGGGGATCACATCAGGCAATTTTACCATTAAATCTGGAAACATATGTAAGTAAAGTATGTCGGCCTCATTTATGCAGTTAGAGGAATGGCTAATCTAAGCAAAGGCTGAGTGATCTCTGAAATCAGCCTTTCTTCTTGAGGAATTTGTGTCCTCATGCTGATCCTTAGAAATGCTGGATAATGCTGGTCTAGTCTAAAGTCCACACATAGGTATGTATCTCTATGGAGAGAAAGTTCAAAGAACAATTCAGACAAGACCATTGAAATAAAAGAAAGCCCAAATTCTCAAGAGAGCATTTTTTTTTTTTTTTTTTTTTTTTTTAATTGAATCCCTCCTTTTCTCATATCATCAGTAAGATAAACTGACAGACAAGATTGAATTGGAGCTGGATGGGTAAATCGAGCTTTTACAAATCACTTCTGAGTGCAGAATCACAGAATCATCTAGGTTGGAAAACACCTTGAAGATCATCTAGTCCAACCAGCAAGCTTACACTAACTGTTCTCAACTACACCATATCCCTCAGCGCTATGTCAACCTGACTCAAACACCTCCAGGGATGGGAACTCCAGCACCTTTCTGGGCAGCCCATTAAATGCCTAACAATCCATTCTAAAAAGAAATGCTTCCTAATATCCAGTCTAAACCTTCCCTGGTGCAACTTGAGGCCATTCACTCTTGTCTTATCACTTATTACTTGATTAAAGAGACTCATCCCCAGCTCTCTACACCCTCCTTTCAGGTAGCTGTAGAGGGTGATGAGGTCTCCCCTCAGCCTCCTCTTCTCCAGACTAAACACCCCCAGTTCCCTCAGCCGCTCCCCGTACGACCTGTGCTCCAGACCCTGCACCAGCTCCGTTGCCCTTCTCTGGACACGCTCGAGTCATTCAATGTCCTTTTTGGAGTGAGGGGCCCAAAACTGAACACAGGAATCGAGGGGCGGCCTCACCAGTGCCGAGTCCAGGGGTCAGATCCCTTCCCTGTCCCTGCTGGCCACGCTATTGCTGACACAAGCCAGGATGCCATTGGCCTTCTTGGCCACCTGGGCACACTGCTGGCTCCTGGTCAGCTGGCTGTCAATCAACCCCCCAGGTCCCTCTCTGACTGGCAGCTCTCCAGCCACTCCTCCCCAAGCCTGTAGCGCTGCTGGGGGTTGTTGTGGCCCAAGGGCAGCCCCCGGCATTTGCCCTTATGGAAACTCCCCCAGTTGGGCTCAGCCCATGGCTCCAGCCTGTCCAGGTCTCTCTGCAGAGCCTCCCTACCCTCGAGCAGATCAACACTCCCACCCAACTGGGTGTCAGCTGCAAACTGACTGAGGGTGCACTCGATCCCCTCGTCTAGATCATCAATAAAGATGTTAAACATGAGTGGCCCCAACACCCAGCCCTGGGGGACACCACTCGTGACCCGCCACCAACCAGATTTAACTCCGTTCACCACAACTCTTTGGGCCCGGCCATCCAGATGGTTTTTTACCCAGCATGTGTGCCCATCCAAGCCACGAGCAGACAGTTTCGCCAGGAGAATGCTGTGGGAATGCAGATTATGTTTAAAAAGATTAATCTATAAACATGTAAACTGTCCTTCTTGAAAGTCACTCTGCTAGAAACTAGAATGGTAAGCATAGGAATCATGGCTTGAAGATACCTGAGGACTCCATATGGCAGATTAAGTCAGTCTCAAATTAGTAAATGTCATGCTGTCTTAGAACTAGAGATAAAGTAGTGGTGGTGCCACTCTGCCTCTGCATAGAGCAGAGTATTGATTGTCCATCAGACAGATGAATATTTTCTCAACAGGTGGGAGTGAGTGCCCTTGTCAGTCATGATAAAGTGAACACTAGAGAAATAAGGAAGAGAAACAAGTATTAAAGAGGAAAAAAACTAAATTGAAACAAATGCTGAGGGTTGACTGGAAATAAATGAAAACAAGAAATCTGAAGAGAAATTCTAAATAATTAAAATCTCTAATACAATAGGTACAGCAAAATTCTGTGACTCAAGAAGACAGCTGCCTCAAGGTAATGGTAAGGACCCCACTATTGTGTAACAGATGCATATGGTCAAGAATGGAGCAAGCACTTATAGGTAGGTTAGAATCCACAGGTGGACTATGAATACAGAAAGACACAAAAGCTACATTTTTTTATTTTCTTACTATTCCTTATATCATAAACTTAATAGTTACTATGAAATTAAGTCTTATATTATTCCCACACTGGTAGAATGCAAAACGACTTATATTATATCGTGGTATTTTACATGTTTTGCAAGCAAATATTGAGTTTGGGGTTGATAGGTCTCTTGATATTTTTCTTGATAGAGCCATACTGTGGAATCAGACCCAAAACTTTCTCTGAAATTATATATAACATACTGAGACAATTAATTGTTACTATTTTATGTCGATTATTTGACTTAATTTTTAGAAGAGTCTACAAGGAAAATGAACCAAATTAAATCCTTTTTCTTTTCTCAATAATTATTCAAATACCTTGAATAAATGCATTAAAAGCTAATAAAAAATCACACTGGCGCAGCAAGTCTAGATCACGACTTAGAATACTATTTTTCTGCTTCATAGTGTATGACCCTTCCAAATTTCAGAAACATTTTGTCAAATGAAACAACAAAAGAAAACTGACTCTGGAATGAGCTTCTACCTGGTTTAAAAAATTACAAATGCATCATTTTTTTATCATTCTTTTTCTAATTCCAAACTAGTTTAGGTAGTTGCGAGGTCTTATAAAACAAAGTACAATACAGAATCACAGAATCATCTAAGTTGGAAAAGACCCTGAAGACCATCTAGTCCAACCATTAACCATCTAGTCCAACCAGCACCTAGAATTAATTAGAAATATTACCTTAGGAAGTTTAGCATTTCAATTCTGATACATTAGAAGCCTCTGTTTTCAATGACTTCACATGGATTTACATTGTCTAAAGATCTAGCCCAGACTCCAGAAGCAGTCAAGACTTATGTAGCAATATAGGAATACTAGTCCAACTTAGTAGTGACACTAAATCCATGTACTAGGCCTATATAAACTAGTAAGCCTTGACTACTTTTCAAAGATATGCACATTTCTGTTACCTGTGTTGGTGATAGCATAAAAAATTTAAATTACAGTAACATACAGGGGTAAGGCCTCTTTTTGCTGAAAATTAAAAATGGCATGGTGGACTTATATTAAGGAAGAAGAAAAGCTAGATTCCAATGCAGCCTTTAATTAAAAGCTACTCAAAAAAATCTGTTTCATCTGTAACATAAACTGGTAATACTGATTAATGCATTTATATTATTATTATTATTATTATTTTGGTGATTGTACTGCTTTGATAGATGTATTATGAAAGTACTATGTAATATTGAAACCAGTACGTACTATTGAAGTAGCATAGCTCTTCACTAGCCTGACTTTAGTTTGGACTTTCATACTGTGATAACAGTTCTAATTTATGTTATCCTGTATTCCATTTCTCTATGTAAACAGTTCTGTTCAAACAGAATTAATACCTCTTGCTCTGTCTCCTTCAATGGGAGAAGAGGATGTTAGCTTCCACAGCTGACCTTGTGCATATTTCCTAAAAGACATCTAGCCAGATTCCTATCAGCTTTGAGCACAGAAACAGAGGCAGGGGTCTTTATGAGGGAGAGGAAAAATCTTTGGGGATGTTTCCTTTGCTTTTAACTTCTCATTATCTTTAAGCTGCTGCTTTTCTTTATCATTCTATGTCTTTCTGGATGCAGGAGGGATAATCATGATCATGTTCACTTAATGAAAACAGAATATGGTTCACTTAGAACTACAGTTCACTTAGAATATCCTTTCCTATTACATGGAAACTGGGAAGAGTTGATTTAGGAACTCATCTCTGGAAATAATCTAGAAACCCTTAGAAGAGGTGCGAAAAAAACAAACATACTAGCAGATGAGACAATGAAAGTGTTCTTGACTTTAAAGTGTTCCCTACTGGGTGGATTGGGAGTGATGTTTTCACTGATCCTGGTGAAACCCACTTTTTGTAATAAGAGCTCATGCTAGGCTGATTTCTGCAAAGTGTTGAGAACCTTTAACTCCCACTGAAGCAAATTTGATCTTCGAGCTTTTGGAAATTTTCAAAATCATTAAGAAAAGTCAATGACTCAAATACTTAGAGGTTCTTAGCAAGTTTAGGTGTCTAAATTAAGGACAATTCCATTAAGAAGCATTTATTTATTTATCACTATGAAACATTATAGATTAAGAGTATATGCGTTAAATTGGCACTGTATTCTACAAAAACTCAGTAAAGAATATTCTCTGTTCTGAAAGGTTCAGCTTCAGTAGCTGAAAAAGAGTTATAAGGAGTGTTTTCTTTTAACTGAATCCACTAGAGTGGGTTCTGATGTCCTTTGTAAAACATTTTTTTTTTTGAAAAAAAACCCACGTGTATCTCCAGCTGTATGTTCCAAACACTACAGTGTGTATGGCAAAGAGGCACTGTTCATGATTTTCAAATAATTTTATGTATATTGTCCAGCATTTTTTTCTTATTGGAACTATTGGAAGGAAATGCAGATTATTTATTACTTAAACTGCAACAGTTTATGATGTAATTATTTTACCATTATCTGAATCCATGACATTTAACCAAGTAGAAAAAATCTTCAAAACTCTTGTTTTCAAATTATCAATACATTTCTTGTCATACTAGTAATAGGAATTATTGACTAACAGTAAACTACTTTTCAAACACGAACATCTGTTTAAAAAGCTGAGGAATCATGCACAAGTAATCTATACATTTCTTTATCCCAGAATTTTCAGCACTGTTTTCCTGTGTCTATTATATACATGTGTACATAGTCATGATTAGTTTTTGGCTGCCTTGCCTCTGTTTCTAGTACGTAAAACATTAAGTTTGAGTCAGTTGGCATTTCTCATTTCAGTTTCTCCAGAAGTATCTTGTTTTCCCCCAGCAGTTCCAAAGAACTTCATTGTTGTTCTTAGAAACTGATAAATGGATGAGGATTTGTGTAACAGTGCCAAGGGAGGTTAGACACTAATTGTCACTTTTGAGAAACAGTTCAGCAGAAAGTTTAGATTATCTACAAAATATGGGAAAAGTGTGAATTGTCCACTTAATCCTAATCTTAGAACACTGAAGATATTCAGATATAATAGAATGAGCAAATAGACCTTGGAGGTAAGATACACAGTAACATCTTCCACAAGTCATTATATTTCTGGTATGTTAGTAGTACACTACCAGTGAAATCTAAAGGCAAAGTTGTTGTAAATCCTGGTCAACAAGTGACAGACTTTTTTTTTTTTTTTTTTTTTTTTTTTTTTTTGAAAGACAGTAAAAGTTCTAATCATCAAGTACCATGATCTGATCTTCTATAAAATAATACTCTTAGTAATCCTAAAGTCACTTCCATCTGTAGTGTGGACTACCAATGCACAGTGATATTCATTGTAACACTGCAAGAAATGCAAAACTTCTCTGAGGTCATAAGTCATTAAATGTATTGTCTGTGAAATTTTGTGAATTCTATTAATGGTGAAGCTGTAGCTCACAGCACTAATGTTATGTTTCAAACTGAATATTGCTTTTTGAAAGAGAAGTTTTCCATTCTGAAAATTTTTAGCACACTCATAGCATCATTTTCTTGTGATTCCTGTAAATAGCCTGTACTATAATATTTCCAAAGTCCTCCTATTTTCAAGACATATATTATGGATATTAGGATATGAAACAGAAATTTTCAAGCTGCACTCAGAATAATGAGTAGTAACAATAAATCATGTTCCCACTACTACTGGCACTTGTATAGTCTGTAGCAGCAGAGCTGGTAATGAGACATAAATTGCAAACATGATCTACACATAAAGATAACATTCTAGCTGACCTTATGTGTGTATTTTCATTTATCCTGATTGACACTTAGATTGGTAGATATTAAACAAGCTATATGTCTGTTTCAGTGATATGTGGACTTAAAAAAGGATGAGTTACATCTAAAACTGAAAATAAATTGAAGTATTGTACTTGTAATTCTAGACCCCATAGTTATAATGCAGTCTTATTCTAATCGTATGGCTTAAACAGACATATTTATTACATAAATGTTGCATACAAGTCACCAGAAGTAGAGATATCACAACTGAAGAACACTGTGTGTACATATCCTTGGACGGAAATTTCCCGAGACAGCAAGAGAAATTTTGAATTTTAATGATGTTTTGTATTTTAATGCTTAAAGATACTAACATTACTTTTTCTGGGTATCATGTGTTGAGGAGAACAAAAGATTTAATACCTTTTTTCAGAGACACATTAGTTGTAATTCATCTTCAGCTTAATGAAGTTCCAGATAACCTAATACAGTCAGTGTAAATATCCTGAATTTTCAGTGATCAAACGATCTTCGATCAAGTTTGGTTGTTCAATTGCAAATCATAACCCAGAACATTGGTTGGTTCTTTTCAGATTCATATTCCTCACAGGCATTGGAAAATACACTGACATTTTTGAACTTTCAGTATCACTTAAGTCTATAAACTTACCGTGGAGTAGTTCGAAGATGTTTTTTGAGAGCAATATTTTTAACTGAAAAAAGAGTCAGAAGTTCCTGAAACATTCTGAATTGATTTTACCAATTCTTTTAGTTCTGGAATGTCAAAGACTGGCAATTCTAAAAGTTTTAAAAGAATTTACAGTACAAATATATTCTACAGTGTCAAGTCCACGTTCTTTAAATTCTGGAAACACATTTTGGCAAATGTTTCAGAATTTATTTTTAGCTTCTGTTTTGGTTTTGTTCTGTTGTTGGTTTTTTGTTTGTTTGTTTTTCCAGTTGACTGCAGTAATTTGATGATGTCATGATTGTGTTTTTCAACAGAAAATAAATCTATTTTCCAAACCTGGAAAGACTATGTTAGTGAAAAAAAATGAGGTAAATTGACCCAGATTTTCACCACAATTTTTTGTCAGTTCATTTCAACATTTTTCTATGTTTTGCTTGACATGGACTCTTTTGTTTTGATGTATGATAATCTTCATTCTAATGCAAATCTTATGGGTGGCAAATTAATGAAATACAATATATCATAAAAATATGTATTATTAAAAAGTATAACACTAGTAAATGTGCATAATTATTTCATGTGGTTTTGCCATTTATTGTGGATATTTTGCTTTATCTTCTGGGTGATTGCCTGAGACCATATTAGTGCTTCAAATGTTGGGATGACAGAGCTATACCTTTTCACTTTAATTAAAGGATTTTTATGTTATAATTACTGCTTCTTGACTCATGATATGTAATTCCTTGAAACAGGTAGACATAGGTTGAGCTGTGTGATTCAAGAGCCTAAGGGCCAGGTTCTGATATACTTGCTCATCATCAGTAGTAATTCAGCGTATAAGCCAATTCTTTTAATTAACGTCTCTAACAATTAAAATAAATTTTATTATCGATACAATAAGGAGTCAAATTTTCACATTCAATCTTCAATTATGAACAGTTGTGAAGAAAAAAACCTTCCTCTGTAATTTTGAATCAGCAATTTTCATGTGTTTTCTGTTATAAAAAAGCAAATCCATAAATAAAGAAAGAAAATAAAACCCCACAAAAAAAAACCATATTCGGGAAGCTGAAACCTGAGTTAAAGCTTTTCAGAAGAATTAAACAGTGAATATGGTTCCTAATTTTCATTTCCATAGAAACACAGAAATGGCACTCCAATTGTTTAGAAATAGAACTTCTAACTTACACATTTCAAATGTTGAACCATCCCTTTGACACTTTTAAAAAGAAACAATGAAAATCCTGCTTTTGTCCACCAGTTCTTAAATAGGCAGAGGATGATGAATACACTAAATATTTTGTCTGGAGCATCTTACGTAGAGGGAAGTTCAAAACAGACAAGATTAGCTGATGTGAGCTCTGCATTTATCACAGAAGAAAGCAGAATAAGAATAGCAAAAAGAAATGCACAATTGTAATATAGAGCTGAACAATATTTTTTAAAGCATTTAAATGTATTTAATTGTTATATCATTCAGGCAGTTTATGAAAACATTAAAAAAAAAAATCATTGTTTTATAAATATTTAAACTTGTATAACTGGAAAAATTCCATCTACACCTAATGAAATCTCTGTCCTATGTTGCTCATTCAGCCACTTGTTTTTCATATGTGGGGGAAATTTTTCCTGAGCAAGAACAAGAGGTCTGGACACAAATGTAGTATTTAAGCTGAAAAATTTAAATTCAACCTGACCCCGTGTACTTCACAAGAATAAAATGAATCAAACAAAAGAATATTATGTGTATTCAGGTTCAAACACCCAATCAATCATTTCAAATGACAGAAATTGATTACAGACAATCTAAAGGCACAAGTCTCCCTGAACTACTGGATTTGATTGTCCCACTTATTTAAAGACTAGCTAAGTGCCTAGTAGTATGTCTGAAGATGTCTGCCACTTTAAATGGTAAATAGCAATCATAGATACTCTGCTCTGAGATACCATTCCACATTTACTGAAAGCAATTGCTTTTGTCTGGGTTTGGTTTGAAGACTAGGACATTCTCCTTTAGCTGTAAAAAGTCAAAGCAGAGAGCACTGAATTTAATGGGCCTGTGAATGGTGAATAGTGAAAAATGTCCAGTTTTGACTATAAATAAATTCACCCACACAAAAAGTGAAACACAAATTACACTAAACAGCACATACCTAAGGAAATCTGTCATTCATAGCATACATCATAAGTTGGAAACAAGAATTAGGGGAGAAAAGACTCTTCATAATAAAATGCTTGGTGGTGTTTTGTATATCCTGGGACTTGTGGAGGTACAACACAAATGTGACTGCTTTACAGACTAGCAGATGTCTAATCCCCAGATCTGGACACCAAAAGATGGTGAAGTAAGGATTTAGTCTACTTCTGAAAATCCAGGCTTCCTTGTTCAAAAGTATCACAAACTTCTCTGGGAACTGTGCCTGTGGGACATGGGCCGATGGTCACAGAATGTAGCCTGAATGCTATCTGCCCAGACAGTTAGACACTGGTAATCAGAAACAGTTATGTAGAAACAATAGGATAGCCACACTCCCCCCATTCCCTTCCGTAACTCACACAACATACATTTGTTGTGAATTTTCTCTCATTCCCTTGGCAGAAGAACAAACTACAGCTTTGGAGTGGTTCTTTAAGTTTCTGTTGATCAGCTGCCATATGGAGCTTAGAAGTGTGTCTATCAACCTATAAATTCATGATATTATTTTCCTTCTGGCTGGAAACAGGAAAAGATCTGTAGATATTGTTTTGGGGTCCCCATTGAAAGTCTGTGAAGCTGACTTTGGGGATAAAACTTTGGCTGCAATTATATTGCCACAGTATTACATTTCCAACTCCCAATCCCTGTTATACCATGCTTGTTCTTCATAAGAAAACCACAGAGGAAAAGAAGATATCGATCTAGTGAGAAGAGACTGCATTTCATCTTTTGGAAGATATGACATGAACAGCTTTACATGAATTCTTGAGAAAACTGTAACATTGGGAAGTCACTTTAAATAAAGATATATGCTAATTACATTAAGTAATAAAAATATTAATAAAGTTATATTAAAAAGAGGGGAAAGGAAATTATTTAATCCCTTTTGTTACCTGTGATGTCTCAGCGCCCAACTGCATGAAATGAGAGGTAGGTAAACATTAGCAGAGAGGAAAGATAAGGTCATCCTAGGCAGGGTTAGACAAAAGGCAGGACACCCAGGGCAGCCACTTTGGATGCTGCAGATAGTTATCTTCAACAATAGGAAAAGAATGAAGTAGCCAGAAAAACTCTCAAGGGCCAAGTGTGCATTGTATGGGCTAATTACCCAGCAGTGACAAACTAGATAAATGCTGGAACACCCAAACAAAATCCTTATTGTTAAATATAACCTTAATACTGAGTTTTTGTCATATCTTTTCATGACCTCTATCTCAAATCATAGTTTAAGTAAACACCATTCTATCCTTAAATTAACTGAGATAAGATTACTCCTGGGTAATCTGACAAATGAAGGAACATTGTATCCTTATGGGTGTGCCAGTTGTGAAAGCAGGACACAGTACAGAACTCCTCACTCAGTACTGACCATCCTGGTGTATTTATTCAGGATATCCGAAGAATTTCAAGGCACACCCTTACTGCAGTTTAGACTTTCTGAAGAAGAAATCTGTGATCAACCTCTGACAATCTTCTGACACATTTTAGGATCTTCTAAGGAAGATTCTTGGAAGGCCTCAGTATACTTGAGAAAATATATGAACACAAAGGTCTCAAGGAAGTTTTATCAGATACCAACACTAACAAATCACTGATGAGTCTAACAGTATCTACTACCACTTTCACAAGATCTATCCAATGTGAAATCATCTATAATGAAACACTGACTTAGTCCTTTACAAACATATCATACTTTTCTTTACATATATAATGCTTCTGCTTTATGCATTTGTGTTTGTAGAAGAGTCTTGTAGTAAAAGTATGTGATGCCAAAATCTTCGTAAGGAAAGAGATGAAGGAAAGGGTGAATGAAAAGATGAACAACAACAACAACAAAAATAGATAAATTAGTGAAGGGGTAGAGATAAGTTCAGCAGAGATTTTTAGAGCTGAGTAGAGATGCTTCTAGCTGGGATGAGTGGATAAGTAACTGCATGTAAGCTATACTGAAACTTGAACTTTTCAGTGTTGAGAAAAAACAATTGGAAGCAAGGAGAAAAAATGTAACCCAGACCCATTTGGGATGAATCTTTGAAAATGACAATCAGCCATAAACACTAGAACCTGCAACTTTCTAGCAAATATCCCTATGTATTAAAACCACATTAATTTAAAATATATATGCTATAAACACATATAACAATTCCATTTTACATTTATGGACATCTAGTTGCCACTAAAACACACTCATAAACTATTTAACTATTTGTTTATTTAAAAAAACAGGAGAATGTGTTTCAGTTACTTAACCAGCCCTATCTGTTAGATTATATGGTAGTCTGCAATTTCACTGTTTGCTTGTCCAGTGCTATTAAAGAGAAAGTGCTGTTCAAAAGCAGAGTTCTGTTTGCAAAGAACAGAATCCTCTTGTGTTAATTTAGATAAGGCAGACTGTGGGGGAGCCCATAACCATATTGCAACAAATGAGAGATCGTAAGATTAGGTGGCACATTAAAAAGTTTCCATTGTTTATTCAGAACTGATGTAGCAAGGTGCAAGTGCTTGGTTGCTGTTTAATATGTTATTAAAAATAGAGCTAAGACAGTATAAACATTGTTAAGAAAACTCCAATCAGGTTCCAAAATGTTGGAAAAGTATGATGGAGTGAAAGGGTCAGGAATCTGAGAACAAGTCTTTCCAGATCTACTATGACTAACTCATGGTATGAGGTTTTTGCAGACTTTTCTTTGCCTGGACAGGATGCTCTGCTTGTTGAGGTCTTTAAATTAAAAACATATATTTTTGTGAAAATGAGCCATGGGTTCAGAGAGAAGGTAACCTTGATGTGAAATTTCCTGGACAGAGCAAATAAACAGAAAGTGGTATTGCTTTGAGGCCAGGCCATGTGAACAAGAAGGTAAACAATTATGTGTTTTGTAGTGTACCACTACCTACCTTGCCACTGGACAACCACATTCATAATAAATAAAATGCTACTATCAGGTCCAAAGAAGGACAAGGCTTGAGACATTCTGCTTTTTACATAGATTATTTCCCATTTTTTGTCTTTGCAGAATCTGCTGTTAAGACAAAATAACAAGTTTCAATGAAACAGAAAGGTGAGAGTTTTGCAAATATGAGAATAATAGTACCTAAGCAGAAAATTGAGGATATGGTGGCACTGACCAACTGATGATGATTTTAATCCTCATTAGTTTGAATGTGGATCCTTGTCCTAGGTCTAGAAGACCTAGACTCAGCTGTTGTGTAGATAGTTCTGTGTGATGGAGATATGAGGTGTAGGATTTATCTCTACTAACCTGTACTTTTATGTTTGCTATATTTGCCAAGCTCCCCTAATAGCCTAATCAGAAAAATAGGCATTAGCAGAAAATTATCTATTCCACCTGCTTTCTTAACTACCTTTCAGTGGGATGACTTGCTTTCTGAAAGGTACCAATTTCTTTCCATTCACTGGAGTGCATGAATTTAGCTTTGATTTAGAACAATATTGTTTGCTGAGGTTTGCTGAGGTGATGGAGGGACTGCTAGAGGGTATATTCCTGGTACTCTGTGAGAGTCTATCCTGCTACCGTAATGACAAAGCACACATATAAGACAAAGACATTCTGGGAAGCTGCAGCTTTAGGATGCTGCAGGTCTGGGGTAAGCCAATTAGGAAGTAAACTTTGTATGTTTTACAGTAATAGACAATGCATGGTTTGCTCTAGTAAAACCTTTGAGGAACGCTTTACTCATCAAATTGACTCCTTCTGTAGATCATGTGGCCAGAAATGGAAAAACAGATGTACCGCATGAATTTTTCCCACAACCATGCCTGCAAAGTGCCAGAACATGCATTAGAGTGTTGAAGATATACTGACTACTAAGGGGTACAAAGCAGAGCTTCTGATTTGCAGGAAGTGTCAAGGGTTTATGTTTGGATTTGGACTATTCCAAACCACTTAATAATGATAAAAAAAAAATCAAAACGTTAAAAAAGAATAGAAAAACCGAGATCTGAACAGCCTCTGCAGCTGCTTTTTGAAACTGACTTCCATGTTAGCCTGTGTGTATGAGGAGCAAAATGGACAAGAATATTAATTGCATCAAGCAGTGATTGGGATGCCTTGGGCACCTGGCTGTTGGGCAGCAACCAGGCCAGGGGAAGGCAATCTGCAGTTCCCAGACTCTGAAGCCTCAGGGCAGACTTTCTGGAGTTCAGACTTCAGATTTGATGAAAGTTAATCAAATCTGCAGTGTTTCAGACAAAACATTTGAGGCTCATATATCAGTTTTTCAATGAAAATACATTTCATAATAATATATCAGATCAATGGTATTGCCAAGAGCAGTTCTTTTTTCTTCCTTTGCTTCCCCTTTCCTTTTACTCTCCTTGAACTCCTTGTCCTCTTTTATTTTATTACATCTCTTCTAGCCTTCCCTTCTTCCTGTGCTTTTTTAATCTGCTTAAAGCATTCTTTATATCTCCCCAATCTCAAACCCGATCTAATTCTGTGTCATTTTGCCCTCAAACCCTGTATCTCCTCAGTGAGACTAAGCAGTCTCCTAGTTGTCAAGCAATCTCTAGTTTTTCTTACACAGAGGGAAAACATGGGTCAATGCCATGAATTCATTCAATTTTATTGTTGATTCTGCAGCTTAAAATAGTAACAATTTCCATGTAAAAATATCTCCCTTATTTATTTTGTAACAAAAGATCTGATTGATGAAAACTTTTTGAAATAATTTGTCTTAAGAGAAAATAGCTGTAATTTAATCTTACAGTCCAAATATGCAAAAGGTATTTAAGGAGAAGGCCAGTAGTTTTGAGATCAGTTCCCTAACAGTAAGAAGCTTAATGGTATAAGGTCAGCAAAAAAGGAATAGGAGTAATAATAAATTCAGGATGCTTCAACCTTCCTAGATATTTAGAAACAAAGAAAGATCTATGAGAAGATAATATTTTTCCTAAAAGACTTCTTTGCATGTTGTGTAATCGATAAGTGATAATACAGGACCTTGAAGTTACATTGACTCAGAAATAATTCTGTCACTAAAGTACATCAGATATCTAGAACATTTGCTAAAAAAGATTTTGAATTGTATTACTCTCCAAGAACAGAGGAAAACCAAACTGAAATTTGAATCAGGAGACTGGAGTCCTTTTGTGCAGAATGTTTCCCACAAATCTTTTTAGATTTTTGGTATGATTTTTGACTTTGAAAATGCTTCATTCTAGAATGTGTGGGAGACAACTTCCTGACACAGCTGGTGAGTGAACCGACCAGAGAAGGTGCCCTGCTGGATCTCCTCTTTGTGAACAGAGAAGGACTGGGGGATGATGTGGTGGTTGGAGGACGACTAGGGCACAGCAATCATGATATAATAGAGTTCTCTATTCTTAGAAGGGCCAGGGGAGGGGGTAGCAGAACAGACATCCTGGACTTAAAAAGGGCTGACTTTGTCTTGTTTAGGCACCTGCTTGAAAGGATCCCTTGGGAGACAATCCTGAAGGGTATAGGGGTCCAGGAAGACTGGACACTATTTAAGGAAGTGTTAATGGCACAGGAGCAGGCGGTCCTCAGGTGCTGTAAGAGAAGCTGGTGATAGAGATCACCCTGGCTGAACAGGGAGCTTTGGCCGCAACTGAGGAAGAACAGGAGAGTTTACAGCCTTTGGAAGAAGGGGCTAGTGACTCACAGTGATTACAAAGATGCTGTGAGGCTATGCAGGATGGAAATCAGGAAGGAGGTCTAAAGCCCAGCTGGAAATAAATCTGGCTTCAGAAATAAAGGACAATGATAAATGTTTCTGTAATTATGTCAGCATCAAAAGAAAGACAAGGGACAGCCTCTATCCCCTGCTAGATGCAGGAGGAAGCATGGTAACAAGTGATGAATAAAAGGCTGAGGTGCTTAATGCTTTCTTTGCCTCAGTCTTTAATAACAAGACCAGTTGTACTGAGGGAATCCAGCCTCCTCAGCCAGAAGACGGAGACTGGGAGAACGACCCCTCTGCATTCCAGGAGGAGACAGTCAGTGACCTACTGCATCACACAGACACACACAGTCTATGGGACCAGATGGGATACACCCAAGGGTGCTGAAGGAGCTGGCTGGGGTGCTCGCCAAGCTGCTTTCCATCATTTAGCAGCAGTCCTGGCTGACCAGGGAGGTCCCAACAGATTGGAAATTGGCCAGTGTGATTCTCATATATAGGAATGGTCAGAAGGATGATCCAGGAAATCACAGGCCTGTCAGCTTGACCTTGGTGGCCAGGAAGCTGATGGAGCAGCTCATCCTGAGTACCATAACACAGCACATGTGGGACAACCAGATGCTCAGGCCCAGTCAGCATGGGTTTATGAAAGGCAGGTCCTGCCTGACAAACCTGATCTCCTTCTACGACAGGGCGACCTGCTTACTGGATGAGGGAAAGGCTGGGGATTAAGCTTACCTTGACTTTAACAATGTTTTTGACACCATTTCCCACAGCATTGGGCTGGTGAAACTGGCTGCTCATGGCTTGGATGGGCAAACGCTTTGCTGGGTAAAAATCTGGCTAGAAGGTTGGGCCCAAAGAGTCCACTTGGCAGCCAGTCACGAGTGGTGTCCCCCAGGGGACAGTGTTGAGGCCACTACTGTTTAATATCTTTATTGATGATCTAGACGAGGGGATCGAGTGCACCCTCAGTCAGTTTGCAGCTGACACCCAGTTGGGTGGGAGTGTTGATCTGCTTGAGGGTAGGGAGGCTCTGCAGAGAGACCCGGACAGGCTGGAGCCATGGGCTGAGGCCAACTGGGGGAGTTTCCATAAGGCCAAATGCCGGGGGCTGCCCTTGGGCCACAACAACCCCCAGCAGTGCTACAGGCTTGGGGAGGAGTGGCTGGAGAGCTGCCAGTCAGAGAGGGACCTGGGGGGGTTGATTGACAGCCGGCTGACCAGGAGCCAGCAGTGTGCCCAGGTGGCCAAGAAGGCCAATGGCATCCTGGCTTGTGTCAGCCATAGCATGGGCAGCAGGGACAGGGAAGGGATCTGACCCCTGGACTCGGCACTGGTGAGGCCGCCCCTCGATTCCTGTGTTCAGTTTTGGGCCCCTCACTACAAAAAGGACATTGAATGACTCGAGCGTGTCCAGAGAAGGGCAACGGAGCTGGTGCAGGGTCTGGAGCACAGGTCATACGGGGAGCGTCTGAGGGAACTGGGGGTGTTTAGTGTGGAGAAGAGGAGGCTGAGGGGAGACCTCATCACCCTCTACAGCTACCTGAAAGGAGGATGCAGAGAGCTGGGGATGAGTCTCTTTAACCAAGTAATAAATGATAGGACAAGAGGGAATGGCCTCGTTGCACCAGGGAAGGTTTAGACTGGATATTAGGAAGCATTTCTTTACAGAAGGGGGTGTTAGGCGTTGGAATGGGCTGCCCAGGGAGGTGGTGGAGTCCCCATCCCTGGAGGTTTTTAAGAGTCGACATAGCGCTGAGGAATATGGTGTAGTTGGGAACTGTCAGTGTTAGTTTAATGGTTGGACTGGATTATCTTACAGGTCTTTTCCAATTTAGATGATTCTGTGGTTTGGCCACTTTAAATTGTTGACATGTTTGGCCTCTTCCCATTTAGTTTAGGACATTACCTTTGTACAGCTCTGGTTAGCTGTAACAAAACAGTGTGACATTTCTCCTAGGTACCACATTCTCTATTGACAATAGAATAGGAGGACCTGGGGTGTGCAGCCAGCTGTAATCGCAGTATGTTGGAACTGAGTAATATACAAATGGAACTTTTCTAATTGGTGATATGCCTTGCCACTGTACACACTGTAACAGAAAGTAATGGATGAATAGTGTCCTTACAGAGCTGAATTAGAAAACTGAAAGACTCATTTGTAGTAAATTGTGATGTCTTTTTTACACTGAGTTCTTCAGGATAATGTGTATAATAGTTTTCCAATAGCTCAGGATACCTGATAATATATTGGGGTAAAAGCAGGAGGAAGGACGAAGGTTTAAAACAATACTGCAATAAAATGAAGATGAAGGTTAATTTATCAAAGTAATCCTTTATAACCTTCAGAATTATGAAAGCTTTTTATGTTTAAAATTTACAAATCAATAAAGGAGTAAATTACCCATCTTAATGACATGAAGTCAAGAATTTATAATAGTCATTTAACTTGTTTGTAATTTATTGTACACAAATGAAAAAGACTATCAATAGATGTGGAGCATAATATTCATTACTAGTTTACCTTGTAAAAGTGTTTGGTTATTTAGGTGAAATCAGATCATAATTTCATTCCATGTTTTAGTGAATAAATGTCCACAAAAAAAATGGTTGGGAATCTAGAAATGTTGTCATCCAGGTCTATAAAAATGTCTAGACAGAGGTTTCCATATATTGGCATCTTACATGGAAGCATCAGGAAGTAGAAACTCAGTTTCCAGCACTTTTATGATGATATCATCAAACTTCTGAGAGTAGGTTCATAAAAACTATCTCCTGTTCATAAGAGAATAAACATGACTAAACCCAAGGAATTCAAATTGATAAAAAGGAACCTTCAGAAGTATCAGCTGTAGTAGTATGCAGCTGTGTTTCATTTTAAAACATATTTTTTGACAGCATTGGGTTGTTTGCATCATGTATTAATACTCTAAAGGCAGCATGCAATGTTTCAAGTCTAGTGAAATAATATGTTCATGGCTCACTCCACATTTGCACACACGACATTTCTATTACAAGTTACAGATTAATAATTGTCTTTTGCAAACAGTGAGAATATAAATTCTGGCAAATTTCCAGTAATTATAATACAAATAAAAATAAAAGTTAATTTGAATGCAAATGGTTAATATTTCACCTAAAATTGTGTTTGAAAAGAAATTGCTGTACAAAACTAAAGTTGAATTCCTTTCCTATTGACATAGTAGATAGTTTATATTCTTTTCTTGCATTACCCATTATGAATTTTATTTCATAAATTCAGTAAACTAGTTCAATATTTATTCTGGTCCAACAAAAAGAAGCTCAGAGTTAAGAAACAGACACAGATCTGCAACATCAACTAGCAGTGGGTTTTTTAGTAACAGTACTGGGACTGTGCAAGAGCAAGGATCTGTTGAAGAAAGCAATATCTGCATAACAGAACAGGATATAGTAAGAGACATGTCATTTTGAATCAAATGGCAATTCTGCAAAGATGAAACATATGAGACCCTAAGATTTTCCACCTTCAGCTCACATACTGATGGCTTATTACAGTGGATCTAGAGCCCAGAACTGACAAAGGATGTACAGGCAATTGCCCTGTGCCTTCTTCCTAAGTACATTGAGCAAGGTGGTGTCTGGCTAGGGAAGCATGGAACAAATCTGACAGAACTCTTGACAGAATGAAAGGAACTGACAGATATCCAATATTAGTTGCAGTAAAGATTTGTTTAATTAATCTCATCCCACCTGTGTTTATCTTGCTACCCTTCTGGAAGAGACACCACTGAACATGCCACAAGGAGTGACAGAGACACAGTCACCTGAAAATTTGTTCATTTACTAGCCTTGATGAAGGCAGGGTGAGTCCAGATTCTCCTGTGACATTAGAGAAAGTATGTTTCTCTGTATGTGTTAGATGAATCACAGCATTTGCTAGGGTATTTTAAGACTTTTCCAACATTTTTTTACTAGTATCCCCTTTTCTTTCATACTCTAGAAGGTTTGCTAAAACTTGTCTATGGCATCTATAGTTAGATGCTTTAGGACAACAGCCAGATGTCATGGCTGCAGAACTCTAAATTTTACGTAAGTTGTTGGCTGTCCAGACCAAAACAACTCGCAGCTGAGGTTTTCTGCAACTTTTCAAATTTCTCAGCAGCATTGGAGACATCTCCAAACCTGCAGGCTCTTAATCCCTTTCAGGACTTTATTTACTGGGCCTATTTCCCTAGTTGAAATACTAACATATATACCTTTGCAGGAATACCAGGAATTAGTTGTATGGAAAGTGATGTGATTTGTTGTTTAATGGGTTTTAGTATACTGCAGCTTTTAGAACACTATTGGCTAGCCAGTCAGCTGGTATCAAAAAAAGTAAACGATGTTATACCAATTTGCATTGTGTTTGTATTTTGATTTGTTTTCCATAATTTATTGTCTGTGTATTGATTGTTTATAAAAATGTGATTGTTTCTGAGTTGTTTTGACATCTTTCAATACATTGTTTAACATAACATGCTGGCAGAGCTTGGCTGGGCAGCATCCCAACAATACGTCATTCTCAGAAAATGACAGAGAAAATGTCAATAGTACTGCAAGACAGGGTTTTTAAAAATACACTTATTGAGAGTAATATCATTAGAAAGCAGGAAGTGATTGTCAAACTGAGATCACAAATCCTGTAAAACATAAAAAAACCCCAATTATCTGAACTTCACAAAATAATAAAGGAAAAATATTATAACCAAAAGAGTGAGGGGAGGGGCTCTTTGGAGAGAGATCTACACAAGGATCTACTACTGCAGCCACACTATTAGAGAAGTAAGCTACAGCGCGTACAAAGAGGATGATGAAGATGCTGCATATTGTGTTAGCACTTGCGGAAGAGTCTCTATTGCCCCTGTTTGTTTCTATATCTCCATTAAATATAGTAACTTGACAGAAACTGTAGATTAAAATTTTCTAAAAATACATCTGCAACCCCAAAGGGGTTGTCTGACAGCTTTTGGCATGTATAAAACCAACTGAGATTGTAGCTCCTGATGTATTTGTGCTGTGTAAACAGCCTTATCATTGGCTGGCAGTGCAGACAGTTACTTAAAACCACTCCTTAAATGCCTTGATGAACTTAATGAAGAAACGTTGTCCTGGTTCAGCTAGGATAGGGTTAAGTTTCCCCAGCAGTGGGGAGGGAGCTCCAGCCGGGTTATTCGATACCATGCTGAGGTCGGGTCCGGGCACCCAAACTGGGAAGAGCGGAGACCTTTTTTTTACCGTGTTGGTTCCCTCACTGCTGTATCCATGCAGTATCTCTTGTTCTGTTTCATTGTTATTATTGTTATCGTTGTTGTTCAGTTTGTTGTTGTTACACTGTTGCATTAAATTTCCCCTTATCTCAACCCCGGGGTTTGTATCTCACTCTCTGCCCGGTCTGGTCCGAGGGTGAGGGAGGGACAATGACAATGTGGTCTTGGGTCCCGGCAGGGCCTAAACCAACACAAACGTAAAAGGACATCTGACCTTTACTAACTTTCCACCTTGTGATCAGTCCACCAGCTACAGTTATACTGTCATTGCCCATACATATAGCCATATCGTAGTATCATTCATCATTTATGTCTGAATGAGACTTCGTGTTTCTGAAGTAAAATCAGTTCAAACCAAGTGACACTGGGAGTGCCAAGGCCCAAAACCGAGACTAAAAGCAATGATAAAGATGATGCGAAAGCATAGAGAAAGTGTGTTTCTTTAATGATTTCAAAAGGGATTGTCCAAAAATTCTCTGGCTATGTACAGAGTTGGTGCAAGCAGAAGCTGTGACAGAGCGAGATTTCTCATAGGTTTGGTTCTACAAGTACCTGGAAGAGATGTGAGACCTATCTTATTGCAACTGTCTTTTTACAGAAACTTATAATTCTATCTGTTTGCAATGACTAAACTGATGTATATATTTTTTTTCCTTTATCATTTAGGATATGCTATCAAAAACTTGAATGAAACCAGTTCATTCCACATGGGCCAACTTAAGGGCACTATGACCTTCACTGCTAAACCAGAGCAGATACAAATCATGATGGAAGGTGATTTCTTCCATTTTGCTGAAAAATATCAGGCCACACGTGTTATTTCTGTGCTTTTTTAATACAGAAACTTATAGTTACAGTGGTGGTTTAACCCAGATTTCAAATGATCTTTAGACTGAGAAGATGTAAACAGATGGGGAAAAAAGGAGTTACTCCTCCTTAGCAGCCTCCCAGAGCAAATTGTTGCAGGATATTCTTATCCTGTGGTATTAAAATATTAAACTCAGGGTACTCAAGGAATATTTTATTTTATTTTATTTTATTTTATTTTATTTTATTTTATTTTATTTTATTTTATTTTATTTTATTTTATTTTATTTTATTTTATTTTAT
>NW_020799092.1:62015525-62045911 GCF_003259725.1 Athene cunicularia
AAAAAAAAAAAAAAAAAAAGAGAAGTCTGGGGGCATCCAAGCACTTTTAAGGTCTTAAATAGAAAAACTTTTTTTCTCAAGGTGTCTGATTTCTTATATCAGCACAGCTAAAATATTACTATCACAAGAGCCAATATATGAGAAAATCAAGCTGTTTTACTCTCAAGATCAGTTTTATGCATAATGTATAACTTGAGGGAAGAACGAAAATGAGACTTAAGTGTGTTGTTAATACTTCAGTTCCAAGATTACAATTCAGTTTCATACATATTTTATATATATATATATATATATATATATATATATACACTCACACAGCTAGAAATGCCTAAATTTAATGAATAACTTGCTTTCTTGATCTAAGAATTCAATGGGTGCCTATGAAAACTATCTTAACCTGAGCAACTACTTTCCACTCTTACAGTTTTAAAATCCACTCTCCTAACACGTTTACCCTGTAATTTGTTACATAAGGGAGAGCAAGCACACAGCAGTAGATCTTTTAACCGACTCTTAAATCTAAATGACTATAAGGGATTTATGGTGCTATCTAATCTAATCCATGGAGTTAGAATTATAAAGACAGCTTTTCTGTGGTGTCATTTAGTGATTTGTTTTAGTTTTTTTGCTTTTTTTTTGCTTTTTTTTTTTTTTTTTTAATAAAAACATATTTCAACTGGAGAAGACTTCTCAAGATCAGTGAATATTAGAAGCTTATTTTGTATGGTAGTTGTGACTGATGTAGGAGTGATAATAGGCAAAAAATTAAGACATTCCTGCCAAACTCAACATGGACAATTGTTCTGTTCCCGAGTCCAATGCTCTTACAAAAAATGTCTTATAATAGCACTTGCTCTGCTCATTAATCAGGATGTAAATATATTGGAGTATTTATTGTGAAGGAAATGGGAACAGTGATGGCTTTTGTTTCACTGGCTTTTTGTTGGTAATGAAATGGTGTCCCGACTGACTCTATTTCAACAAATTAAGACAACTGCATTGAATATCCTGTTAGCAATTTTGCACAGAATATAAGGTTACAGTTTTGGAAGGTGTTTCAATGATAACACAAATCTGAATAAATTTATACCATGAGGAACTAGCTAATTACATTTTCATATAAATTATTACATATCAGAACATAGACTGTTACATTATTGTAGGTAAAAAGTGGCTAAACAGCTTTTTTGGTTTTCACATTTTTACTTTTAGCTAAGGTATGTTTCCTGAAAAATAAAACTATTCATGCTAATGGCCATCTTTACCAAAATAACTCCTCAATTAGCAAAACAAGTGTTAATTCATCCACAGCAGTGCTGTTGTCTCTTGGGAAAGATATTGCTCCCTCCATGAAATCAAATAACATATTTCATCCTATCAAATGAAGACATAATGCAGTCTAAGTTATGGGTTCATTTAGAGATTATGATATCTATTTTTATTCCATCATCTTTATTGCAATAGCAGCAACAAGTGTTTATGAAGGCATCACAAACAGTGATAGAAATCTCAGTGCTGATGTGACTGCTATTAATTACAAGTGAAATGTTGCACTGTTGCAAACCATATCTTTGCCTGTTCCTGTCTTCCTTTTTCTCTTTATTATTCCCATGTTCACCGCTCTCATTTATCTCTCAATGTAAGAATGATGTTCAAAAGCATGACTGTACTAGAACAGAATGGATGCCTATCTATCCTGTACCTTGGCTCCAATAATATCTAGTAGCAAACACTGTATTTATTCCTGCTTCCAAGAACCTACAGCTCACATTTGGAGCCAGAGGTGGCTTGTTTTTAGGAGTCCCAATAGATTTTCTCTCTGATTAACTTATCTAATCACCTTCTAGATCCATGTAAGCTTCTCCCATCTATAACTTCCCCAAAGAAGGAGTTCCACAACCGGCAAAAGGAAAAAAAAATTTTTCTTATTTTAGCCCTGCCAGCTGATGTCTCCTGTTCTATATACAAGGTAAGTCATTTGCTTTGTGATCTCTAAGCTATTTCTTATCCCACTAGAGTAAAACAAAGTGAGACTTCAATGAAAGAAATGTGAACACAAGACAAAATGAACCTTCCACTACACTGTGATGGGGAAATAACAACCAGGTGTTTTCCCTCACTTGGGTTATTGACAAGGCATTATTTATCCAGAAGTTAGTGTTTAAGAACCACTACAGCTGTTTACTAAATTAACTTGTTGTACATTTATTTTTGTGCCTGAATTTTCATATTTTTTCACATCACTTTTGATAGAATACCATTTGATATCCAGACATGTTTGGAAAGAAAAACCACAGAATATTCATGAAAGAATCCTCTAAGCTTACCTAATTTAGGAACAAGTGATTAGTATTTGAAAACATGCAGTCAAACTAAGCTATTTGTCATTCATAATTCCTGACTGATCTCCACTATTACTTATTCCAAACTTTTCTGCCTGTCAGAAAACAGAAACACCACCTGACTCAGGTTCTCAGATAAATAATATGAATATTAAATAATTAATATTATTTAATATAATTTATAATTTTATTATTTTTAGTTAATATAATTTATAATTTATAATTTATAAATATATAATTTATAAATTATAAAATAATCAGAAAATAATAAGTTTGGTAAAAACTGTCACAGCAAAACTATGCAATGGACATGATAGAATGTTCAAAAACTTATTACTTTGTGGCAAAAAAATAATAAACTACTATTAATTAATATTTTTTTTTAAAAAAATACCTGTTGTATTTCACATTTTTTTGCTTATTACTTTCCTCCAATTCTTATTTAGTTAAAACATGCTTGACACTTATAATCTCTTTTAATAAATCAAATTGCTATTTTTTCTTTAGGGG
The DNA here is from genome assembly GCF_003259725.1 of Athene cunicularia. NCBI lineage: Eukaryota > Metazoa > Chordata > Aves > Strigiformes > Strigidae > Athene > Athene cunicularia. Next base: position 62,018,378 of record NW_020799092.1, read on the forward strand.
CCTGTATGTATTATTGTACTGAACCACCTATCATGTTTTCTTTTTTTTGGAAAATAGATAGTTTTTTACCTAATCATAAACTCTGTTTTTTTTTTTTAGAAATACAACAAAATATAACTTACAAGGTTGAACATAGAAAATCACCTGTCATAACTTCATCATTACTAGACCCCAGAGAATTAATGCCTTAAAGTCAATAACAGAGTCTTCTAATTAAAAGCATAAAGCACCATCATGACAGTGTATGGGGGAACGTTTGTAAAGAGCCTCCATTCTCTGGTGTGATCCTGATATGGCTAATTGCATTGTGACTTGCCTTTATGTGCTTATGTAAATAGCACTGGCTTCTGAAGCAGAGCTTTCAGGCTGCTTTTGTCAGTAGGAGAGTCGTTTCCCCAAGGACTTTTTCTTTGTGAAACACCAGCTGGTGGGAGTTTTGCATTGTTAACCCTTATCGTCAGTGGCAAAGAGGGGGAAAAAATAATCAGGAAAAAGAAAAACAACCTTCTTTTTTTTTTTTTTTTTTTAATTTTAATAGAGCCTTTTTTCCTTGTGCCCTTCTTTCCCCAAACTGAAGCTTTAGGGGCCTAGAGCAGACTCTCTTTATCTTTTATTAGTATACATAAAGATAAAGTTCTAGCTCTGAGTCTTTCTGCAGTGTGTAGTGCTCTATTCGCTGGCACTTTGTAAACGTATTCAGTCGAAAAATTTACATTTAAACATTGTTGTTTACACTTTTACCTCTTTTTAAACCCCAGCACTTAATCCAAGCACTTTGTTTTCTGCTAGTTACAATGCAAAGGAAAAACTGATAAAAATAAAACATTTAAATAAGTTCAGGAAATTCCTCCACTTCAGAAGCACAGAAGCAAATGTTAATATGGCGTGAAAAGTACACTTATGAAATCTTAAGATTACTGTTAATAAGCTAGACAAGAAAATGTAATTACATATGATAACACCCTGGTTATTGTGAAATAAAATAATTATTCAACTTGATTCTTTGCAAAATTACAGATATACCTTATGATCTTTGTATTGGACAGTCATAGAAAAAAGGACTGCTAAAAAGGGATCAAATATATTTTTTTTTCTTCAAAATCTCATTGATTATATTTCTGCTATACCATTCTCCATATGCTTCAAACCCATACTACGCAGTTGTCAATGTGGATTTCCTCCTCACAAGACTTTTAGTCATGTTACACCAAGACCTGAACTATTTAAGCCATACTATGAAAGAGAACTACTTCAAATGAACACGGTTATAATTTTTAAAAGTTCGTGGATTTAAGGTTATTTTGTTAAAGCCAAGAGAAGTACTTCAAACGAACATGGTTATAATTTCTAAAAGTTCATGGATTTAAGGTTATTTTGTTAAAGCCAGTGATGAAAATAACAATGAAAGGACAAAGGTTACACATTAAGACTCCACTGCTCATGCACTGGAAGAATGACAAAACGAGTACTTTGCTGAAATATCAAATAGAATAAAAAAGCAAGATGGGAAAAGAAGATTATTAATTTTTCTATTATAAATATTTTTCTTTTTTTTTCTGTCCAGATGTCTTCTGCATTCGGTGTTGTGCAGAGGGATTTACATGGTCACATTCTGTAGAACTGTTTATTGTAGCACAGAAGAATCTGGCTATTCACATGTCATTCTTTTCACACTTTACTCTGGTCTCTGTAAACCTACTTCAGAATTAACCTCAAAAAAGTAATTTTGTTAAGAAAAGAGAAAGATAGCAAAATTAATTCCAGGAGAACAGAGCCAAGTATTTGCATGAGGTAAACTGGCATCACTTCATCAAAATGGCAATATGCCACATGCACCATTTCAATGATTGACCTAGGAATAATAGTTTCACAATATGAACCTGCATATATTTACTACAGAAATATTTGCATTTGCTACTCTAATTATTCAGTGACAGACTTTAAATGGTTTGTCAAAAAGAGAAAAGTGTGTAAGCAGTTTGTTCTCAATTTAAATGAGTAGCCTTGGGAAGATTTTTGAAGATGATAATGGTATCCGTGATCCACAAGGTATCCGTGATTTTACTGTGATTTTTCTGTTTCATTTATATTTGTTCTTCAGCTTCTCTGTATTTTAGACTATAACAGGGATCTATAATCTTTGAGACTGAGGTGTACAGGTCATCGTACTTTCATACTGCTAAGCACAGAAGGGCAACAAGACTCAGTGTGGCATGACATCATATTTCTACCTAAATTTTTTCATTTTTGCACTTCAGGTGGGATTTTTTTTACAGTCTATAAGGGACACGTTCCTAAGACTTTTTTTTTCAGGAGCATTACATGTAAAAAACAAAGAATCAGAAGAAAACATTGTGATTTGCTATTGCTTTGTTTAATAGAGATATGTCTGAATAACCTCTCCAAATGAACTACAAAGCCTGTAGTCACTTTTCAGAAAGTGTTGCTCACATTTTATTTCCTTTCTTTAGCAATCCAGTAGATGATACCCAGACAAACAAAGGTTAATTATGCCTTATCTTGTAGCTGTAAAAAAAATACAATATTTTTAAGGGTTTTCAAAAAAGTCTGTATTTGTTTCTCCAGACATTTGAGCATTCTTAGTGAAATTTTTTTTAAAAGAGTTTGTGGAACTTGAGATGAATAAAAACAAATATTAGGCCATTCTTATTTGTTTTATAGGTTTTGAATCTTCAAAATTAATCTTTTCTACCTTTACCTTACAATCACAAGATTTACTTTATAAACAGATGCTGAACCTTTTTTACAAGTCACCAATCTGCAGTGATTAAATAATACAATGACTCTTTAATCAATGTCAGTTAATAAGGGATTTAAACTCTGCAAAATTATTGGCACTTATTTTATTCAGAAAAGCATAAGTACACAGGAGTATTTCTGTTCAAGTTCAGGTAGAGAACAGAGTATGGTAACAGTGGGGGTTTTTGCTGGCTTTGCACTGACTTCAAGAGAACAGATCATATCTAAAAGATTAAATGGTTATAAAGTTTGTCAGGAAAGTTACCTCCAGATTATTATTATTTTTTTTTTAATAAATACGCTTTAAAGTATGTTTGCACAACTCAGTGGGCTTCGTTGTTTAACTATAGCATTTTTTATAAGGTGACATGTACTTCAAAAATGCACTTTGCCTCTTATAAAGCTATAGTTAGAATCTCTTTGTTTTACTTAACTGTTAACATGTTCCAAAAATGAAATTCAATTCAACTACTAAATATGGAAAAATAGCTTGCTGGCTTCCTAATGTTGAAACACCATATTTAGTAAGCAGTCCACCAAAACCCAAACTGTTGGTGATATTAGATCACACTTATTAGGGCCCAAATAGTGATATGCAACTTTAGAGAATTCAACCAAACTATAGGATATTTTCTTGATCTTTTCTTTTTTGTGTTTGCTTTCTGTTGTGGGGAGTTATGAAAGGGAAAATGCAGTAAAATATTATATAACTAATGGTAGAGACAAATAATGGACTATTCCATGGTCGTGGGTGATAAAAGTGTATTGGTCACTAAAGTTATAATTTAATCATTCTTTTCATAGTACAAAGCAATAATCCTGTCATTGCATGAAAGCAAAAGTGCAGGTATTTATACAAGAAAGCTCCTAAATCAAAGGTCTTGAAATTTATTAGACTCAGTTTTAGTTCACAACAATCCTGAATTAGAGATAATAATCCCCTTGTCAGTATTTTTATACTGAGATTTTTAATTAAACAGTCACATTTCATTAAGTATGATGAAAAATGTTGAAATATTATGCAGACTATTAATAACTTCAAAGTGAATTGTTTAAAACATATATTTAAATAACCTTGACCTTCTTTGCTCTTATTCACACTACTTATTTTTCTCCAGTCTGACCTTGGACTATTCTGACTTTTCCTTTAGAAGAATATTTGGCTCTTTCCTTCTGAATAAATGTGTCTTTGTAACATCTCTTTGATGAAAACCATCCATATTTTAATGTTTGTGATGAGTGTGCTTCTCTATATGTGTGTCTGATGGCAGGAATCTGATATATACTTGGTTCTCTTGGAAGTATGCTGTGTTGGGAACTTGCTTGGATCCTGCTTTTCCCATTTAATGCTTATGAAGTCTTTACAGAATGAATAGCTATGCACTTTCTACAACCCTTTCTTCTTTTTTTTTTCATGAATGAATGTGTTTGTTTTCAGTATTGTATCTATTCTTCTACCCATTCATATGGGATGAGATTTGTCTCCACAGAATACAAACTGTATTCCCAAGAGTAGTTTTGCCTTGAGGATATGAGAAGATCCTGTCAGAATCTTTCAGTTGTGTGTGCAGGGTTTTTTGCACCACATTTCTCAAAACTGAGTTAGAGGACAATGTCTCCAAACCTTTTATAACCATTAGTGTTTAATTTACATCATGTTTACTCTTGACCAAGAACTGATATTAGCTCCTTACAGCAACAGTATGCACATGGCCCTATAAAACATGCTCACCAATTTGCATGCTTGAGTGAAAAATAAAAATTGATATATAAAAGAAAAAGTCACAGTCTATTTTAAACAATATCTAAACTGATAAAAAGGGTGTGTTTTTCATCATATTGGATTAAAAATTTGTTTAGAATTTAGTCGTCTCAAGTTGCTAAACGATTTATCGCAAGGAAATAGGAAAACTCTTCCCTTATTAAGGAAACCACATTTCCACAGAGGTGTAATCTATTCACAGCACACAGGCAGGGTGACAGCTTTCTAAATGGCTTAATGATTGAGAATTCTTGAGGAAAGGATTGAGTGTAAAGGAATGCACTAGAGGACTGGATATAAAAGGAAATCTTTATATTTCTTAAAATGATGTACAGTACACTGTACTTTTACAGCAACTAAGTTCGTAACTCATGGCTCTCAGATCTGATATTTCTATAATAAAATATGATCAACATCTCTTACATTTTGTTGAAAACATAGTTAGATAAATTATTTTATTTTAGTCCTGGTTATGTGACTTTCAAATCTTTGTAAGTGAATTGTTTCTATTTAGAGTTAGCAAAGATATTTTTTTACTTTTCACTTGTTCGTATTAAAGTAGTTTGTAAGGACAACTGACAAACAGCAACGCATTCTAGCCCTTTAGAAGCAACAATTTTATTTTAATGGACATCACCCCAATACAATATTCTAGAGTATACAGGGCATAATAGGATGCAACACCAATTCATTGCCTACAACATTCTAGGCATTAGTATTAGGAGAGCTGCACAGAAGAATCATAGAATTATAAAATTATTGAATAATTCAGATTATAAGTGAACTCAGAAAGTTACCTGATCCAACCCTGTGTTCGAAGCAGGTCCAACTGTATCAGGTTGCTCAGGGTGAATTTTGGGTGTCTGCAAGAACAAATATTCCACAGTCTACATGGGCCCAAGTTCCTAACCTTCACCACCCTCACGTTGAAAGGATTATTCCTCATCTTTAATTTGAATTTCCTGTGTTCCAAATTGTGTCCATTGCCTCTTGTCCTCTGTGTATTTCTGTGAAGAGTCTGGCTCTGTCTTCTCTGTCAAGTAAAAAGATTAGATATTAGGATTATGAAGATTAGACACCATTAGTTAATTGAAGACAATAATAAACTCTTACCATGGCCTTTTCAAAACTTAATGAACCTAATTCTTTTAGCCTCTTTTTGGACTTGATGTCCTGCAGCCTCCTGATCAACCTGGTGGCCATCTGCTGGAATTGCTACGTTTTGTCACTTTTTCTTGTACTGGGAATACAAAAACAGGATGCAGTGCTCTGAATGAGGTCTCACAAGTGCTGAATAGAATCACTTCCCTCAACCTGATGACTACATGTATTAAGTGTGGCCCAAGATGCAGATAGCTTTCTACGCTACAAAGGCAAACTGTAGTCACATGTTCATCTTGTTTTCCACGTTTCTGCAGAGCTGTTTCTAACCAATTGGAGCTCAGCCTTTATTGTTACTTGAGGATATTACACAACATCCAGGAGTTTGCATTGCCTTTTCTTGAACTTTCATAAAATTCCTGTTGGCCTATTCCTCAATCCTGTCAGACCTCTGAAAAAGAGCTCTACCCTCCAGCTCACTGACTGCTTCACACAGTTTCTTGTCATCCTCAGTCTTGTGGGGTGTATACCCTACTCCATTGCCCAGGTTGTTAATAAACATATTAAATGGTGTCGGCCCCAATTTGGACCACTGAGTAACACCATTAATAACCAGCAGCCAGCTGGACTTTGTTTCACTAACCACCACCCTTTTAGGTTGATGGTCCAGACAACTTTCCAGCCACCTAATCATCCACCAATCCAGACCATATCTCACCAGTCTGACCAGAAGGATTCTATAGGTAATCATGAAGAAGAGCTTGGTAAACAGATAAACAACATCCTCTATTTTTCCCCTCATCCACAGAGACAGTCATCTCTTCATAAAAGACAACCTAGTGATCAGGCATGATTTGGTCTTTAGCTGGCTGTTACAAGTCATCTTCTTGTCCTTCTTGTGTTTGTAAATGGCTTTGAAGAGCCATTATGGTGCATAATTTTTCTAGAGACTGAAGTTAACCTGATCAGTCTGTGAGTTGCCAGATTCTCCTTTTCTCCTCTTTGCCCTCTCAGGCAGTCTCCCAGAATACCCTGCCAAGCAGACCCTTGAACAAGAAAAAAAATGTTTCCTTGAAGCCTAGAGTTGTGATTCTTGTAGTAGTCTTACTTCTCTCAGGATCCTAAACTCCACAAACTCATGATTGCTTCAGGGAAGGATCCACATCCCTGTTTGATTAGTCCTTGTTTGTGAGAAACAAGTCCAGATGAGCATCTTTCTTGGTTAGATCATCAGTCACCTGTATCAGGAAATTGTTATCAATGCAATCTAGAAATCTCCTAGTTTCCCTGTGCCAGTATAATTTCCAGAAGATGTCAGGATAGTTAAAGTTTCCAAAGTATCAGGCTCCATGAACATGGGTTTTTCTCCAATTGCTTAAAAATCACCATGTCTATTTTATTTTCTTGATTATTCAGTTTGTAGTTAGACTACCCTTGTCTTGTTATGTTCTCTTATCCTCACCCAAAAGTTTTCTCCTGGCTCATCACCCATTTCAAGACAAAACTCCATGCATCCAGGTTCCTCCTTTGTATGGAGTGCAACTGCTTCCCCATTTCAATATCTAGAAGTAGACAGGAAAGTTGCTTGTCATGCTCAGGACACTGATGAGACTGCCAACAGTTTCAAGAAATTTTTAAACAAGTGTTTTTAGTTTTCTGATCCCAAGAAATTTCAGGTTTTGTCTGCTTTTCTCTTTCAAATGTTCTACCACTGTCTATTTCTGTTCCTGTTGAAAAAACACTAACCATGATTGCAATACCAGCTGAAATCACATTCAGCACTGAATCACCTTAAAAATTTTTAAATTATTACAGAGTGTGTCTTCAAAATACTTTTTGGACAGACATTCTGACACATTTTTATAATAGACTCTTATCAACCTAAATATTTCAGTCCCCTAAATGTTCTCTGACTAAAAATGAATTAGTCTGTTGAATTGGAAGTTTTTTATGGCATGCTCTGAAGACATTACTGTAAGTGAGGGGCAAACATTTGTTCATGTAACACATGGACTTTTAGAGAGTCACCAGCTTTTAGGCAAAAAAATCACACTTTTCCCTTCATACTAAGGCTCTAAGTAACATGATGCTCCTGTACTGCCTCTTATGGGAGAAGAGAAAGGTGAGGGGCAATCTCATCACAGTCTACAACTTCCTCAATAGGGGCACTGGAGGGGGAGGTGATGATCTCCTTTGGGGACCTGTGATAGGACACAAGGAAATGGAATGAAGCTGTGTCAAGGGAAGTTCAATTTAGACATTAGGAAAAGGTTCTTCACTGAGAGGGTGGTCAATCACTGGAACAAGCTTCCCAGGGAAGTAGTCACAGCATTAGGCCTGTCAGAGTTCAAGGAGCATTTGGATGACACTCTTAGTCAAATAGTTTAGTTTTAGGTAGTCCTGCAAGGAGCTGGGCTTTGGACTCTTCCAACCTGAGATATTCTACGATTCTATGATTATTAATATAATTATGTAAGGAATGGACACTACAGCTTTTTTCATTAAACTTTTTGTAACAAGATTATTGCTAGCATTTTCAAATTTTTCTTCTAGTTATATGCTCTAGAGTAGTCTAGAACTTAGGTGAGTTCTAAGTTTTAGGCACCTCCACAGACCTTCCAAATTCATGTTACATAACTTGCCTGCTTGGCAGGCAAGGGAGCAGCTCACAGAACCAAGTTTCTAGTGCATTAGGTAATCACATCCTAATGTACAGGTGCATTAGGAAATCACACCCAAGATAGCCCTTCAAAACCCAGTTTGTACCTTCTCCACTCTGCACATGAGGTCCTAGAAAAGATGATTGATATCTCAGGTATTGTCTTCTGGGTTACTGCCTAAGTCTTCAACAGTATAACCATAATTTTTCACCTGTAAATCTAACCCAAACTTAGACAGGTTACTTCTTTTCTGTTTAAAGAGTATTTAGGATAGGAAAATGTACCTGTTAGGAATTCTGTACACTTAGTATTGAGAAGCCTATCCTACGTTATGAAGATGTCACATGAGCATCAAATAAAAATCACTAACAAATCTGATATAAAAGACACTATTTTGTTGATTTCCTCTAAAAAATTCCCTACATAGCGTGACACAGGAGTCATCATCTTTGCCACTGAATAGTTCACAGATGGGAATAGTTTTCTGCTAATGCCATTTAAATCTCATAGTTAAATGAAAACAATAATATCCCTTTCTAACATTCATAACTGACTTTCATGTTAACGTTCCTCAAATTGTTGTGTAGATACCCTTCTTAGAGTTTTCAAAACACTGTGTTATGGTTGTTTTTATTACCTCTGGTTGTAGAATTATTGAAAGCTATTTAAATATAAAACCCTAATGACAACAGGCATCATTAGCATCCAGAGTAAATTAATGATATTCACCTGTTTCTACACTTCCTTTTCTGCCTCTTAGTTTTATCTCTAATCATTTCCACCATTCAGTCATGTTATCACCTCTTACTTTTTCCTGAGGTTGATGAGACATACTGGAGCAACATTAAAAAAAAAAAAAAAAAAAGGAAAAACTCCTATTTCAATATAGTTAATTTTTAACAGTACTTTTAAAGTGACTTGTTTGCAAAAGCCTATGTACAGCATCTATTAGAATTCTTACAGCATGCTGACTTGTGTATATCCATACATACACAAACATATTCATATGCAAATCTTCTGAAGTACTGGTTTTAGTTTTCCTTCAGGTGTTGGGGTTTTTTTTAATTGTCTTTTAATACAAGAAACAATATAGCATTAGTTACATAGAGAGTAGCAATAGCTTGTGGACATAGAGTTTCTCAACCTTTCATATCAGCCTGTGTTATGAAGGCAACTTGCTAAATTTTTCTTTCATAAATGAATGAATAAATAAGGATGAATATTAATAATAAAGGAAAAAAAATCTCTGTGGCAACTCTGGAGCCAAAGTTAGCACATGTCTATTCAGGCACCATTGTTAAACACTGCATCTATGCCAATGTGCTGTAGCTTGCCAATCTGAGAAAAACAGTGATACTGTTGAAACACACCAAGGGCCCATTGTCTTATTTCCCTCTTTTCCTCCTATTCCTTTAATGACTGAATAGTTCAAAGACCACAGGCCACTGCAGAACAAGCATACATTAGCAGAAAGTGACATAATCTGTGCCCATATAATTCTAAGTCAAACAATTTAACACCTATCCATGGGACTCCCATTATAGTGCTCAGTCAGAGGATGAAGAGCATCACAACTAGCTCAAACTCATACCAAAACAGATGGATTGATTGGTTCAGATAAAACAAGAAATTCACCTTTTCCTTCTGTCCCAAAGTTATCAACCATTTGATAGCAATCATGTGGTTCTCTGGTCCCACTTTTTATATGTGAGAAACATAGATAATTTAGATGGACTGCTTAGGTAAAAACTGAACCTATCAGTAATTATAGCTAGTGTGAACATACAACTTCTGAATTTTCTCTCATAAGGTATTAGGATTGGTATTTTTTTATTGAGAATATAGCTTCAATAGTCATTTCAGAACACTGATAGAAAGAGGATAACCTTTGTGTGTTGTAATATCAGAATATTGGTTGTATAGGAATGGAAAATAGCTTACACTAGTGAAAGATGACATTACATTTTAAAGAGAACATAAAGTAAGATATGGCAAATAAATAACTACATCTGTTTTTTTTTTTTTTTTTTTTTCTTCTATGAACTAAAGATGCTAGAAGTGTCAAGGGAGGAGCTTGGGTTGATAAGAGCTTAAGCCTTACATGAATTATTTGCATTGGGATTCACTATGAAAATGACAATTTCTAAAAATTCAACTTATCTTTATGGTCCTGAGAGCAGCTTTTAAAGTGTCAAAGAATGTATTGTAAACAAATTTGTAAAATGAAGTGTAAAATCTTACTCTGACTAGGTAGTGTTCATTTAAAATTTCCAAGCTCAGATATGATATTATGGACATATTGACTTAATGTATGAAACATCATTTACTGTTGTCTCAGTGCCAGAAGTACAGAAGAAAACAGGTATTTGGTAATTAAAATATTTTTTTTTTTTTTAAATGTCTTTTTAGGAGAATCTAGAAAACTGCAGACTGTAGACTTTGTTTTCAAAAAAAAAAAAAAAAAAAAAAAAAAAAAAAAGAGTTAAGAGGCACAGGTAAATTATATATTGGGGAAGACTGAGTGTGGCTTTTTTAGAAAAAATGTTATACCTATTACAAAATAATTTTTTTCATTCTGTAATTCAGTGTAAAATAAACATACAGCAGAATTAATTTACATAAACATGTTCATCTGGTCTAATTTTTGGTACAGTGGGACATTTCACTTAGGTTCTTGTTGCTACTTCTAGGCTTCTCACAAATACTGTCTCATACTTGCTAGCCTTATACAGTTATCTTGGACACCTTAAGACAAATCTAATGGCCTTACCCATATTTATACAGCTGCATCCAGCCTTTACTGCTCAGAGAACGTAAAGTGAAATAAGACAAATATTCAATATAAGGTAGGGAAGGCAGCGTAGCACACAATCCATTCCCTTCACATTCTTTTGCCTTATTAACACCATACACCCTTCACATAATTTTTAAGGTGTGTAACCTGGTGCTTTTTAAGAAACATTTTTGAGGATTGATTAGTGTCATTGAACCTGCCTGTATCTCCAGCACTGTTATGATGACACAAGGTAAAGCAAGGATGATTTAGAAGAGGAGAAATGTAAAACCTTAGTCACAAATCCTGTGAATGTTATTTGGTCCACCTCATGGACAAGCAAAGGCGTCTATTAACATTAGTTTTACAGATATGGAGAATGCTGATCAAATATTTGATTGCAAATCATCCTCTTTTGAAAGCCCTATTCATTCTAGCTTTAAAAATTGAAAGATTAAAAAGATTGTTTACACCGTATTTTAGAGACAAAATAGAAAACATATATTCAGATGACAAAATGTAGAGGATATTTATGGACTGTTAGCTCTTCAGACTGTTAGTCTGAAATGAGCTTTCAGACAGATCTTCACATCTTAACAACATTCTATTTTATTTGTTTAAATTGGTGAAATCAACAAACTCCTACTAAATAAAATTAAAATTCAGCCTTTTTTCTCAGAGAAACATTTAGGAGATGCTAATTGGTTATTCTAGAAAGTCAGGTGTCAAGCATATACACACGCCCATTTGTTAGTGACAACCATTGTTTAAACCTGTCATTTTTACTTGGTCAAAGAGGAGAAAACTAAATCCAAAGGAGACTGAGGACTTCTGTCTCCAGTTATATGTTATATAATCGTTTGCAACTGTGCAAGGTTAAAGGAGCTTCTGATGGTGTTTTAAATTCATTTTGCATTCATCCAGCTTTTGTGTATGTGAATACAAAAGAGACTCAGCCCTCAGCATCCTTGTGGTTTTCCTCTCCCTTCTGCTGCTCTATTTCCTTTCCCATTTTTTTAAGTAATGTGTAGAATTTGAAAGGGTTTTGTGAAAAATTTACAATTTTTTTAGTGGAGAAAATCAGTAATGAAAACAACCCCATATGCAAGCTAATGGAACAATTTGGACGATAATTTCTTCAGGTGTGGAGTGTCTGACCTCAGGAGCCTGACAGATATCGCTACAGCATTATTAGCAGTCACTCAGTCCTCCAGGTGGAATTCAGGAGGCAGGGATGGCCATGCATTTCAATCTGTGCAGTTAACCTACTTAGATTAGAATCTATTATTTATGGTGATTATCAGCTACTGCAGCCCTTGTAAATGGCAGTAGGTTAGTGCTTTGATAATAATTAAGGTATTCATTATAGGATAAAAACGGAGGTCAGCTTCACTGCCCTCTTTTGAAGCAGAATTGAACATAAGGAATTGTACGACTGAAGAAATTACTGCCAGAAAGAAATGACATAGATTTGTTTTTCATCTTTATTCTGAAGCTATGTTTTCACAGCCTTCTATATTCATTGTAGCAGTAAAACTAAAAGGTCCCTAATGCCTTCTTTTAAGGAGTTCATTAGAAAACCATTAGTGAAGTTTTGTGTTTTTTTATTACTACTGCACTCCAGAATGAGACACAAAATACCTACAGGAGTCTGAAATATGGGAGAAAATCATACATGCAAAGCATATAAACTTTGTATAGTTTGCTGTCTTTTTTTATTGCATTGCATGATAAAGCCCCTGTTGTTTGAGCATATGCACTACTTTATTCTTTAATAATGCAACTTAAATGTCATGGATGTCTTACAAAGCTTGTGTTTATAAAATTTATTAGACAGAGATATGTTAAATGACTCCCAGGGGATATGGATATTGCTGAACATTAGAAAACCAATGAAACATAGGTAAGACTAGCAGATTTCCTGCTATTTACCCAATGAAATAAATCTGCCTGTAGGTGTACCATATTTAGAGATTAAAAAGAAGAAATGTTTTCTCTTCACTGCATAAAATGCCTGTTATGAATTAAAAATTTTGTTAAAGTTGTTAGGAAACTGTCAGATTTTAATGGAATTAATTTTAGCCAGTGCCGGTGTCTTTCCATCATAACATCTAGCCATCTAACAATACTCAAGCACATAGAGAAGTATCAAAACCCACCAGTACAGTAACAGTAGGTAACATTAACATATATTAATATTATGAAAGAATAAGTAAAAAAAAAAAAAGTTGTTTCATGTACTTAAGTTTCATTCTTTATTTTTTGGTATTATAATCATACTGGTTTATGAGAGGTAAGTTTTAATTTGGACAAAATTTGTGAGTATGAGAGGCACAGCTCAGTTTAACCCATATGCAAAAAAGGGATCTAACTCTCCCTATCTATCTATAACATCCTTCCTAGATTTCTAGTGGTAAGGAAATGTGGAAAATATATGCTAACTTCTTGCATTTCCTGACAAACCTACAGCAACAGAGACTGAGTAGAGGAAAAATGGGAAATGGATAAAATAGCAGCAAGTTCTCCGCAGTCTTGAACATAAACTTGGGAAGGTGAAATTGGTACTGATCAATGTTATCTGCCAGAATTATATTATTCTAATTTTAGAAAAGCATTCCTTTCATGGGATGTAAAATGGTCTCACCCATCTGTGCTGCATGTCAATGTCCTTTAAAGACAGGATGTAGGCCTTTTGTTAAGATCTGGGTGTGAAACAATCTGTGTGAAGGCAAGAACTTACTGTTTGTATAACAGCCTCTAAAAAATAAGTAATCCAGGAAATATCTTGGAAATTAATGAAAACATATTTTATTTTTATTTGATTTCTAGAACTTTCACAATTCTTTTAGATAAAATTCCTGTCTTAACCCCATTCTAAAACTCAGAAAACATGAAAATCTGACATATTTTAGAAGCAGATGGCTTTAGGACTGAGCTAAAATTTAGGGGTAAAAAAAGGAAAAAGAGATAAGATGGTAGATTTCTTGATTTGAAAATATGAACAGAAAATGTATATAGAAAAAGGAAGGATGGAAGGAAGGAAGGAAGGAAGGAAATGATGTGTGACTTCTAAATGAATTCTCTACTGATTCTGATTTGCCATTACCAGAAAAGACTGATTCCAGACTCTGAAAATTACTAAAACAAATACTTTGGTATGATGAATAAGAATAGACAAGAGTTAATGATATCCTCACTTTAAATGAAGTTCCCAGGAAACTGTGTGTAGTCTGAGATCACCATTCATTTTAAATGGAGTTGCTATTATTATTTTTTTCAAAAAAGTAATATTTGAGAAAGGTCAAAACCAACCCATCACAGAAAGTGCACTCCTAGTCAATACCATTATGGACAGGTTTCTTTATTCCTTCTCTTTTGAGAGCTTAAATTGATTCTCATTTGAGTCATTAACAAGTCAACATTTGACTTCAATCTTCCATTTGTTTATAGATAGATTTAAAAATCAGTTATTTGGTTCAAAAAAATTATTCTATACAGCCTTTAACACTCTATATGTAATAAACAGAAGGGATGGTCATGGTTCACTGTCTGTCTTTCCCAAAACGTTCTGTCTCGTTAAAGTCTCTTTCCATCTCACTTTTACTATTTTTGAACTAGGTTAAAGTTTCCTAAAGAGTCAGAATAGAAGACAAAATGTTATGAAGCCTATATACTGATTTTATATTTATTAGTCTTACTTGACTTTGGCTACAAGCTCTCTGAAATGGCCAAACTGGCTTCAAATATTCCCAAACTTTTAAAGTAGAACAAACACTGGGGACTAGTTAAAGAGGAAAATAAATTCTAAAAAGAGAATTTGCCGAGCTTCTAGTCAAATGCTCTCTTTGTACCATATGCTTTCTTTTACTCAACATTATTTTCCATAATGTTAAGAGGAGCAAGTGGAACGTTATGTTTCTGTTGAAAGGGTTCCCAAAACCCCATTCTGGTTGTTCCCCATGTTACAAAACTACAAGAGTAGATTTGGGTTTTCAGTTTTCCTTACATTTGAGGTTCATGCAAAAGAATCTGAAGGAATTTATAAACCTTTGAAAATTCAGTTAGATTCAGATCCCAGTTTTGGATTATCACAGAATTGCTGAGGTTGGCAGGGACCTCTGAAGATCCTCTAGTCAATCCCTTGCTTAAACAGTCCGCTACAGCAGGTTGCTCAGAGCATGTCTAGTCACATTTTGAACATCTCCAACACTGGAGACGTTCTGGGAAAGCTCCTCTGGTGTTCAACCTCCCTTGTGATGAAAGTTATTTCTTCTGTTTAAATTAATTTCCTATATGTCAGTTGGTGCTTGTTGCCTCTTTTCCTGTTACTAGATACCAATGAGAAGAGTCTGGCTCCATCTTTACTCCCTCCCATTGGGTATTTTTTTCATAAGATCCCCCCTGAGCCTTCTCCAGTCTGTAAGGTCACAACTCTCTCACCCTCTCCATGTAGCTCAAATGCTCCAGTCTCTTAATCTTCTTCACAACCCTTCACCGAACTTGCTCCAGTATATCTGTGTCTCTCTTCTATGTGGAAGTCCAGCACTGGACACAGCACCCCAGATATATCTCATCAATGCTGAGTCAAGGAGAAGACTCATGCCCTTGACATGTTGGCAGAGCCCAGGAGGATGGTGACATTCTGTTATTTGATCTGTTTGATCCCCTTCCCTAAGCTGTCTTCAGTGATTCACCAAGACACTCTCCCATTCTATTGCTTCACTTCCCTGTATCCACCTTTTCTTCTGTTGTCTTTCTACTGTATCACTCCTCTGTGGTGGTACAAATCTTATCACCCCATGCCCTCCTTGTTGGGCTGCTTGGTGCTAGATGTGATTCCATCCTCATTCCCTCAAGCCATACACCAGTCTGTGGAGATAAGGACTGATAACCTTGAGGAGCCTGGCTCCTGCCCCTCTCTGATTGCTCAGAAAGTGTTATAATGGCCCATCATCTCCTGATGGCCTGGCACACCTGTGCCGGGGATGTGGTCAGATGGAACAATAACAGGGTTGTATGTTATTCAAATTCTTGTGTAACTGCCAGAAGGCACCAGATAGTATTTGACAAAAGTCAATTATCTTGGACCTTATAAACTGCGACCACCAGAGAGACCCTTGGAGCTCTCCTGGATTGCAGTGGGCCTGTGACCAGCATCTCCCCTGAGCTGGGACACCTCTCAGGTACCGAAACCCTTAAGGTGTCGTCTGCTCCAGATGGAAGGCCAGGACAAAGTCCACCCGCTTGAGTCTCAATTATCGCCCATTGAGGAATGCCAAGGCATTGTGAGTATTTGCTCTAAACTCGAGAGGGAAATTTTCTTTGAGCTAGCTTCTATTTCACACGTTCTTTCCCTGTTTATTGGGGGGTGTGTGTGTGTGGGTATGTACCCTTGCCCTTGTTCCTGTGTGTGTTTGTTCCTTTCGTGTTCATTTTACTGAATCCAAACACCTTTGTTTCTGTATGTGTATGCACATGTATATATATATGTATAAATTAAGGTACCAATAAGTAAGTTAGAGTGAATCTTGTCATTTTAGAATCTGAATAAGCCACTTTTCTTTCTGAGTTATTTTGTATTGACAAATTGTTGTTAGTTATTAATAAATCTATATCATTTTTACTAAATTATTACTGCGTCAATACTTTCATGCATCTTCCTGCTTTTTTATTTCTGTGAAGTATAACATGGAACACCCACTGCAAGGAAAGATGGACAAAGTACATTTTTCTATTGATTATGGCTCAGGCATTGAGCATAACCACACGGTGTTACTCCATCAGCCCTTTCTCCCTCTGCTCTGCCTGGGCTAGGACCTGGAAAGAGACCCACTTGTAGCTGTATATGACAAGCCAATGCAATGCCTACAGGAGAGGAATTCTTTGCCAAGCTCAGTCTGCCTCACATCCAAGTTTAAGGACATGGGAGTCATTATACTTTTATATTTATGCCAAAATGAATCAGTCAATTAGTCACATTTTATATAGAGAGGAATTCAAGTAAATCTTCCCAAAAGTCAGCAGAATAGGGTTGTGCTGCAACTACCAGTATGCAATGTCATGTTATAAATGTTATGAAATAAGCTAAAACTTATGAGATTTAAAAATAATACATGTAGAGATTTATTTAGTTTGGATTGGTTTGGTTTGGTTTGTTTTTTTCCTACTACTCCTAGAACTTTATTTTTGTGGGTTTTTTTTAAAAAAGAAAAAGGCTATTTTTATTTTTAAATTATAGACTGTTATATTCAAGTAACTGCAGTGTCCAGTCTTTCAAAAGGACTCTGAATATCATGAGGTTTGGCAATTTTGCCACAAGACTTCATTCCTTTGAGTATCTTGACAGGCTGAAAGTAAAGCATAAAACCAATACTTATTAAATCTCTAGTAGCCCATATTTCTTTTTCTATATTGTCTCCCTGAACTGCTATTTTACTGTCCTTAACTTTGACCATGTTACCATAAGAGTACAATAGTGGCATGTCTTTTTTTTGTCCACCCCCAAAGCTGATCCAACATGAATAATGGGAATAAAAACCACTTGTTTTTGTTAACCAGTTAGGCTAGCAGCAGGGGAATATTTTAGAAATGTTCACAAATGTCAGTTGCTTCACTTGATCCTCACTCTAACAGGAATCCCATATGAAAGTATGATCCTCTAGTGCATATATCTAATTTTGTAGAATTAATGATTTGTTGGTCTCCTGACAATATCAGGGTTCCACAAAGTTATTTGTTACCTAATGGTCATCTACTTCATCGACAGTTAGGTGCCCATATATTTTTTTAAAATCTGGTTCTGTATTTTCTCCCACTATGTTTGTACCTGCACTGGTGAAGTACAAACTCTCAACTACTTTACAATTTTTAAGATAGCTCTTGTTGAAAATGACATGGCACTGCCCTGTAACTAATAATGACCCTAATGTTTTCAAGGCATTCAATCTCAGATGCCTGGAAAGGTTAAGAAAATTTAACTTTATAAAACCTGGAAATCATTCTTCTGTATGTTTTCAAACTAATACGGACTCTGATCATGTTATCTTGGTTCCTAGGACTTGTATTGAGCACTGAAGTGGAAATAAAGGTAAATACAACAACACTCCTACATAAACAAAATAAAAAGAGAAGATTCTTTTGTCGCTTGGCAAATTGAACACTGAAGTGTGGTCTCTGGGTCAAAGTCAGCTCTTGAGAAAAATCAATACCATTTACTTCCCAGGGTTTTCTCTTCTTTACTAGGCCCTAGTCTCCAATGGCAGCCAAAATCCAAGTCTGAGCTGGCTCTTCACTATGAGGAATACCCAGATACAAAAGAAAATGTTGACATTTCTTCTGTTTAACCTGACAAATCATCATTCAAACTGTGTAGTTAAACAATGAAGATCAGAGAAGGACAAGTGAAAGCTTTAGTCAGTGCATGATCTCACCTATAAAATGAAAAGGAAAGTCTCCTGCCTTTTTTTTTTTTTTTTTCCCCACTCTAAAGCAAATATTCTACAGATTTTCTAAGAAATTAGCCTGTAGCTGTTTCATTTAGATTTTAGTCTTTATAAGTATTTATATTGTCTTTTCACATCTTGCTGGGAAAATTTGAAAAAGGGAAATTCAGAAAAACATAAAATCCAAGGTACAATAAAAAGTATATAATGTCCTGAATTTGAAGCGTTCTGAGGAATCTCTATACCCTTAGATTCTCCTTGTAGTAATTTATATCCGCTGTTGATCATAAGATTTTCAAAATAATTCTAAAGCTACCTGAAGGTAGACTTTGGGAATGTGTACTTCCCTATGCAGAAAAAGAAAGGAAGTAACTTCTGCATAGGTTACTTGAACATTGAGGCTATGCACATGCAATAAATATGACTGTCATATGTGTTTATTCCCCAACTCCACCCCCCACTGTAGAAGAAACAGAAAGTAAAAGAGAAGAAAATCATCAGAACTAACAGTCCACCCTATAAAACATTAGTCATCAGCTTTGAAATGGTATACGAGAACTGGTAATTTGCAGTGGTTAAAAATATCTGGAGCAAGTGATGTGACATGCTATGAGCCAGATACTTTTTCCTTGCCAATACAGAGACTGATCTGTGATTTGGTCTGCGGGAATAATTGCATAATATACTCACAGCAAAATGTATTTTTGACTCATGTTCCATATTCTCTCTTTCCCAAAGTTATACTAGTATAACAATCATATTAGAATTCCATTATTATTAAAGTTCCCTAGAATTTGTTTAAGAATTTGAAGTAGACGGGAAAAATATAATGCATAACTGATTTGAACTAAAGGACATGTCACTCCTTTATGTTTTAATTTTCAGTCTCCATTTATACAGATTGATTTGTGGCTGCTGTGATGTCACAGAACAGCCCGTATTATTCACAGGAGGCAGCCTGTGCACATCCATTAAAAGAGAACATTTCTCCAGTATCCTATATGCTCTACTGTGCACAGAGAAAATGAAGTAATATGTATAATACTCTTACAAAAAAAAAAAAAAAAAAAAAAAGAAAAAAAAAAAGAAAGAAGATATTTCCTAGAAAATCTAAAAAGACAGTATATTTTAAAAGCTTACTATTTTATTATGTTGGATTTTCATACAGATTACAAAAATGTAAGAAAAAAAAAATTATAGAGTTGGGCTTGGAGTTGTATCTGCCTTTGTATTTTTATTATTTCCTTGATGACCTATTAAAAGAAGTTGGATTTATTTATTTCTGTTGTATTCACAACTGCCTTTATTCACAAAGTGAAAAGCAAGAAAGTTGGAAGTGTGGTACTTGTGATCAAAAGCTGTTTTCAAATTGATACCCCTGTATTGCTAACTATGGAGATAAGTTTTGTCTGTAAAACTGAAAAGGTTGAACGAGGAATGGTGTCATGAAGACAACATTCCAAAAAGTATCACTGAATGAGTAATTTCTCCTTGGACTCATCTACAGTGAAGAAAGAAACCTCAGAACTGCCTGGAAAAAGCAAACCCTTCAGTGTCCTGAATTTCCTTTTAATTAAAAAGAACATTGCTAAACTTGGGGGACAAAAAACAAAACAAAACAAAAAAAACACACACAAAAAAAAAAGGAAAAAACCAACCCCTTATATTTTCAGAGTGAGGCCTAAATATTTCTAATGTAAAATGCAATGGACGTGAATTACAAAGACCTCATAATCTTCTGATTATAATTTTGTGGGAAAGGGATGACATTAATGCCCAATTTTTTGTGTTATTTGATTTGGCAATACTGAACACTGACACAAAAGGTCAAAATGTTCATTAGAAACGTATCATAAGGTGAGAATGTATGGAGGAGAAGCATACTACTTTAGAAAAGACATAAAGAAAGTAGTATGGCTTTTGTACAGGAGGATGAAATTTAACAATAGGAATTAGGTTAAATTGTGCAGGTTTTCTGCATACACAGGCAAGCTACAGGCAGAGACTTTTCTTTGGATTTAAAAATACTCTGCTGATTAAAGAATAAATTCTTGCATTTGGAAATTCTTTACTGATATTCTAACAATATCATTATAGGTAAATTATGCCTAAAAATCAACTGCAGCAACAACTGAAACTAATCTTCATGAAACTGTTTTGTCCAAGAGTAAAACCATAAATCAGAAGGTCAAGGATAGATGTTAAGATTTAGTTAGCTGACACATGAAAGAATGGATTTATCTCTTACTGAATATCTGTAATTACTTGTAGCTTTGTTCAATGGCTGTTTTGATCATATGAACAGTTCTTGTTCTCAGAGGCTCTGCTGTGAAGTTTTCTCTTCAGCTGCTAAAATGAATATGTCACCTTCAAATTCTGGCAGATCTTACTAATGTCTGTGTCAAAGCAGTTAAAATTGGACTTTAAAAAAAAAAAAAAAAAAAGGAAGAAAAAAGTTTGTTAAAATCCTTTTTGGACTTCGCTAAGTTTTCTCCATTCCTCTAAGATTTTGCCATGTCATCTTAGCTTACATCATAAGACCTATTTTCTCATTGGTTCAGTCATTTGGGTAAGAGATTCATTAGATTAAGTGTCTCTGGTGTAGACATCTATGGGGAGGTATTCACCTTAGCTATTCTCTATAGTCAGAGAAGATTACACAAATACAGACAACAGTCTTGGTCACAAGTCTTTTTATATTAGAATATAAACCTCTAATAAAGAAAAATCCCATTTCTTTCCAATCTCTATAAAGAGATCTGAGGATGACTATCTCAGATGTAAACAACTACCAATTGCCATCTAGAATCTGATGAGATACATACTATATTTTATTAATGATACTCATCTGTAATAATTGTTAAAACAATTAAAATAATAATTTTGACATTCTGATAATATGTTAGGTTTTCCTAGTATATTGCTTATGTACAACTAATTCAGTGTTAACTTTTTTTTTTTCTCAGATTTGTTAAATATTCATATATAGGTTTCATTCACCGCTTCCTATAGTATGTTCTTACATGCGTTTGAAGGTATGCAATGTTGTCTCAGGGTAATAATACAGGAAGAAGGAATGCTTTGTGTTTCTTTCCTACAGCAAGACTGTATTACAACAAATTGGATGTGGTGGGAACTGAGACATCCAATAGAAGAACTATTGGTTTGTGATAGTATGTGGGAAGAACTGTTTGTCCAACAGGGAGGAGCTTGAAAGGAGGAGCTACATGAGTAGAAATGGAAAAGTAATAATTATAGAAATAATACTCCAGAAAGCAGAAGACTGAGTGAGAAGAGCAGGACAAAGTTAGTAGGCAATGTTTATGAAGAGACTTGGAGACAAACCAGAATTGGAAGTGAATGACACATGTATGAACAGGTCGAAGTTTATTTGAGTATTGTAAATGATTTATGACAAAAAAAAATCAAGTTACACTCAGAGAAATATGTATCTTACTTCATTTGTAGTTTGAGGTTGCTTTTTCATGAGGTCACATGAAGTGTTATTGTCACACAGATAGTTTTGTATTTCTGTGAAAGACACTATTACAACAGTACTTGGAGAGTAACATGTTGTTCCCTATTAAAAGACATATTTCACTGTAATGAGAAAGATGCTTTTCCTATAAGGCCTCTGTGGGAAATTTTAACAAGCATTAGCTAATGTTCAATAAAACCAAGGATTGTAAAAGGAAATACGTATGACAGATATGTACCTTGTAGATCAGCAAATGTGGAGTTGTCA
The DNA here is from genome assembly GCF_003259725.1 of Athene cunicularia. Lineage (NCBI taxonomy): Eukaryota > Metazoa > Chordata > Aves > Strigiformes > Strigidae > Athene > Athene cunicularia. The sequence continues at coordinate 62,040,621 of NW_020799092.1, forward strand.
TTGCTTGTAGCAGATCACTGGCTGTGTGCCAAGCTAACATCAAGACCCAACAGGCTTTGTCAGGACTGCTCTTAGACTGTCAAGAAATTTGTTTTAGCTTGTAACAGCAACTATGTAATGACCAGATATGCTGTTCTAGCTTTTTGTTTCCTTTGCACAATGGTGCATGTAGCACTTCTTGTTCTATGTATGTATATTTCTAAGGGATACTAATATCAAGTGGTCTTTCTGTGCAGAATAAACTGTCTTTGACTCTAAAATAAAATGCAGCTGTAGTAGGTTGAGGAGGAAGGGTGTGGGGTGATGTCAAAGACACTGGAGCACGGGCACTGGAGGACCAAGTTTGTAAACAATTCCCCAGCGGTCAATTACTGGTCACCAAGAGCATGAACCCAGGGACCAGATATAAGCATCTTTAGAGATAGCAAAGAGAATAAAGTTTAGGTAAACAAGATATTTTAAACCCATCTTATAAAGTTGAATGTAAAATGAATTTACAGTCAAATAAAAAAAGAGCAAGTTGTAGAGCAAGTCAGTTGACAGATTGAAGTAACACCAAACACATCCTAGAGAGAAGGAAACTACCAACATCAGCACCATACTCCTCCAGGAAAAGATACTGACAACCAAATATGTGGCATGTCCCCTGACTGAAGCCATTGGCCTTACAGGAGTGAGTATAACATCAGAGAAATGAATAGACACTAGAAAGTGTGTGTATAATCATTTTAACTATGTACAATTTGAACTATCTTAGCATCATTGCAACTGGACTAATAACAATTATTTGATTAGACTGTTAATACTTCAGTTAGACTAACAGTAAATGATTGGTTTTGTATACATATAGTGTGTTCCTTTTGGACATAACATTTTGAGTACAAAAACCTGATGTAAATACAAACAGTAAGTTCTGTAACTTGGGTACAACAAATTTGTAGCAAATATTAATCATATTATCTGTAGTTCAGCTTTGTAAAACTGTAAATGCCACACAGTCCATGGTGTTATTTATTTGAAAAAAAAAAAAAAATCTAATCGTTTCTGATTTTAAGTAAATCTCAGATTTTGGTTGATGTTATAGTTGTGATTCACTGTGATTCACTAAGCTTCACTTAGTCATTATTTTAAAACATTGCATTTGGCCAGGAAAATATAAATACAGACATATTTTCCATCAGTCTTTAGGAGAATATTATTTCTAATTTATTTTTACAATTAATACTTCTTAGGACATGTCTATAGTAGTTAGAAAACTTGCATTCCAATGACACTCAGCAAGAAGAAATTTTTACACTAGATGGGCAAGTTAGTTTAACAGCAAGAGACTTTTTCACCTTCCATGCTCATAGTACTGACACTATCCTTTCATAAAAGGTATGAAATAGAGTAGGACCTAGAGGTTTATAAAATAAGAAACACCATAGAAAAAGTAAACAGAAAGTAATTATTTGCTATTTCTCACAATAGAGAATCTAGGGACCCTCATCAAATGCCATGTCTCAGTGTATAATTAAATTGTGGTACTCATTTGCACATAACCTTAAACCAAAAGTACAAAATTTTGCATCAGTACTAAAAGCTATTGGAATAACTAATTGGAAAAAAAAATCTGTCAAGGACTCTCAAATTCTAAAATACTGTTTCTGACTCATCAAAGTACTTGTAATATGTATTAACAGCAGAAGTTACTGGACTACATTTTCAAAACAGAGTGTATTTGCTCAGTTCTTGGTTTTGATCATGGATGCTATCAGATGCAGCTACAAAGCTAAATAGCTCTTCCATTTAAATCTTCTTATGCTATATGATAAGATAAAGTTTACTTTGAAAACGTCAAGTGTTGTTCTGGTATTCCCCAACACATTCTGTTTTTCACACACAGATTTGAAATAATTTTGTTATACATAATTTATTTGTTGCATTAATTATTGTATGTAATTATTACTAAAATTATTACTGCAAAAAGCACCATGGACCAAATAGTCTCAGATATTATTATAGCAATAATTTATTTTTAATAGATTGGGGTCTGAGATCTGTATTATTTTGATTTTAAAATTTAACATCTTTTTTTATCTGGTTCTGTAAAAAAAAAAAAAAAATCTATTAAGCATTAAAGCTGCATTACATGTGTCTTGTACAACTTTTGAACCTGCTCACTGATTATAACAAATCTTGACATATGGGACAGAGGTCTGAAAGATATCAAGTTCTTAAATAAAGTTAAGTAACTCTATTAGTACCTCCAGTTAAGAAGTTGGTCTCGGAACTCTTTATTAGACACTTGAGAATATACAGGGCAGCACGAGGTACTCAATTTTACAAATGCTGGGAAAACTTTGATCAGAATTCCTGCTTTATTTACTGGAGAATGCAGCCAAGCAGTATAAATTCATAGGAACTCAGGCTTTATCAGTTCCACTGTTCCCAGATGAGCTTTTCCTTGCTTCAGCTGAGTCACCTAAAACTGGATTGTCTTTTTTCTACCATTTCCTGCTCACCATTCTTCCATGGTACAGATTCAAGTTTTCATGGGGTTTTGCTAGTGTCTTTTTACCCCGCTTAATAATTTCAGCATTGCAAACCTCTTAAAAGCTCCATTTTCAGTCATTGAAGAAGCAAGTAAAGGAATAATTACCAAGAAAAATATTTTCTTCTCCCTTTCTGGAAAACAAATCAAAATAACATACTGCAGCAGCAAACTACATAGTTTTCTTGGGCAGTGTGCTGTTTCTTACTACCCCAAATATTTTAGTGTCACAGTGGGTTTTTAGTCATCATTTTGCAAAGTAATTTTCTTCATTCTGCTTTTAATTAAGTTATTTTACCAATGTAGGGCAAGCATAACTCATGACAACATTTATGTCTACATTCATTCAAGTTGTTCAGATACCTGCTTCTAACACTATGAGATTATTTTCTGCACAGTATACTAGGTAAAACCTTTTCATACTTACAAAATATATTTTTGTTTATATTTGAAAGAAAATGTATTTCTCCCCAGTTTAGGCTAGTGGAACATCTGATGAGGCCAAATCCTTTTGCTTACACCTTGAGCAGTCGGTTCTTCTGATGTGATGGGAAAGACTCAGAATGATTCATATGACTTCCAGGGCTATGACTCCCTCAAGTCTAAGCATCTTCTTCCAACTCAGGATGGAAATCATTCAATTTAATTAGTTATCCTATGGATATTTCTCTATAAACCCTCCTCTGCTAAATCCCTCCTGACATCTGCAAACAAAACCTCACTGCCTTGGAATGAACCAAAACCGATTGCCTGTGACTGATCTCACCAATAAGCTTGTTGTTAACAAAGGCCTTTAGATCTGACAGCGGGTCTGTGCCATGGGGCCTGAGGGTAAGTGCAGTTCCCAGGTCAGGGTCCTCTGCAGTGTGCAGATGCTTCAACTAGCACTGTCTGTTTAATTAATTTCAGTCTGCTTCACCTATTTAAGCTTTTCACTTGCCTGCTGTTTTCCCTATCAATAAATATAAGTAACAGATTATAAAAAGAGAAATTCTGTGTAGAGCAGGATGAATCATTTATGCTAACATGATTAATCTCTTTCTGTCATTACACTTAAAGGTTTTGTCTGTAACACGTCAAAAAAGTATTTGAGGACATTGTATTCCTCATATAGATGAGGTTTTCATATATAAGCAATACATATGTTTGTAAATATAAAATGTTAGCATATACCCATCTGTATAAACACAGCTCATCACTAGATAGCTATAAATTTTCCTAATTTAATTTAAGCATGTTACAAAATTCAGCTTATTAGAATTTGTTTGTATTAGTTGTATTTCTAGTTCCAGGCAGAACTGGAATTCCATTTGATAAAATGCTACAAAACCAAGTCTATTAAGCTGTGCTGGTGGAGCTATACTGACTTAATTATGCCAGCAAAGCATCTGAGTGCAAACCTTGACCTTATACAAACTATGTTTTTCTAGGATAGTTGAGTTACCCTTTCCAAATTCGCACCAGTATTAGGACTTAGCTGTTCGGCATAAATAGTCCTGTCTGTATAACTGTCCTGTAAGTGAAGGTATGGTTTTATAAGATAGGGAGAACAGGCAGGTAGCAACTCACCATCCCTGGTAAAGAAGGTCTTGATCCCATCTGCTCCCTGATATTGGATGATCTTTCCCGTCATCTGCGAAAACAGTTCTTGTTGGACTTCCCAAAGAACTGTTGTAACTCATTGACCAGAAGAAACTGTTTAGTTTTATGCCTGTTTGGTTGAATAGTTCCACGTGAGACTGGGAAGAGCACTAGAGCTGACACAAGGGATAAGGGAAATCTGTTATACCACAAGTACACGCAGAAGGGGAGAGGCCAAGGCAAGGGGGAACAAGAAATGATGACATCAGTACAGCTGCACGTGGAAGCACAGCTCAGGTATTTCGTATGATCAAAACCCAGCAAGTAGGTACAGGAGACATAGCAGGGCTTGAAGAGTGACAGTGTCCAGAAGACATGGTGACAATAATTAGGTGAAGGAATGTTGGCCATTTCTGAATCAGCCCTTTTTGGTTTATTTTTGTCTGATTTCAAAAATGCAAACATATCAATAATAGTCACAATAGCCCATCACCCCTTTTTGAGACAGTAATGCTGCTTTCTTTGTTGTGGAACTTATAACCACTAAATTTTCACCAACAGTCTTGTGAATGTGATGAAATAGTTTCAAAAAATGACAACAGGAAAAGTGTTTGTGCTACTAAAATATCAAAGCGTGGGAAGTTGTAAGAAAGCTACTTTTCATTACTTCGTCACAGTGTTGCAAGATGTGAGAAAGCAACGCAGCTTTCTGTGAATATCTGTGAATATCAGCTTTCTGGTTTAGAAGAATGATGTTCCTCAAGTATGAAGTGGGACACAGCTCTTGAAAATTCCACCCAGGGCTAAAGACAGGAAGAAAGTGGGTAAATGGACCTGTGATTTAAAGGAGTCTAAGAGGTTTTTTCCAATCAAGGCATCAAACTTTCAGGAAAGTGACACTTTTTATAACTCAGAGTGAAAGAGAATAATACTTTTTTTTTTTTTTTTCCCCATCTACAAAAGATAGCAAATGTAAACATTCCTTTAGTAAGTATGATTAATTTTGGTCTTCCAAATGGAGGAAAACATTTATAAATAATTACACATCTGTCTTCTTTTTTCTCTGAATATCAGACTGTTAATTCCTCCTTTAAGTTTTTATCTGCAATATGGAGGAAATTTACTATAAGGTCCAGAGATTTAAAAAAAAAAAAAAAAAAAAAAAAAAAAAAAAAAG
>NW_020799092.1:62045961-62054513 GCF_003259725.1 Athene cunicularia
TTTTTTTTTTTTTTTTTTTTTTTTTTTTTTTTTTTTCAGCTGTCAGCTATGTAAGCACAATTTTACTCTAATTTGTCAGAGCTAATTTGGAAGAATCCCAATTATCCAAGTGATTGAAAGAATATGCAATAAAGTACTTTGTTATTTGCATATTCTAAATAAACCTGCTGCCATATTTCTGTGAAAGGTTTTTTCAAATTAATAAAACATCGTAGCATGACAGGTACATTCATCTGCAGTTGATGGATAGTGATGAGATGACAAGCAGCAGTGAAATAGTTAAAAATGTTGGCATTTAAATTAATCTTCAAAGTTAACTCCTCCAATTAAGATGAGTGGAGGATGTCTAGAATTATATTAGTGCTATTGTTTCAACCTTTCTATACTCATGAAGACAAAAGTACATGCATTTACATTTTTAAGGCTATATTTTAATCCAAATATAATTAAAATGAATAAAGAAACATTGGATCTTGGAACACTGGATGAAGAAAAGTTTAAGACTTTTTTTTCCCATAATAGATTTTTGGAGTCCAATAAAATATTTTGCCATGAAATCTTTCCAGCTCTTCACCACTTATATGTAAGTCCTAAAAGGTTTATATTTGGATAAATACCCACAACTTTTTCAGCTGGAGAAAAGTAAATACCTAGTATAATAGATAAAGAACATTGTTTCAGTCCCATTGCATGAAGTTTCTGCAATGCAGTCTGTATGTGACTCTCTTAAGTCTTAGAAATTCACACAGCTGGTGCAGAATTTGGCAGCTTGGTAGCTGGGTGGTACATGTTTCAGGGAATGTCTGGCATTTCTCACTGCCTCCTAAATTAATATGGGATGCTATATAAATAAGGTCCTGACTTTTAAAGGCCTGCAGTGCCCTGGCACTGACTGGTATGAAAGGTTGCTTGTCACCCAGACAGCCAGGGGTTCCTCAGCAGATGTCCAGCTTGCACAAAGAAGGTCTACCTGGGCCTCTGCTCTGCTCAGCCTCCTCCTACCTTAAGAAGCTGGCAATTTGTTTTTGTTCTGGTTATATTTTTTTTTCTGGAATGCTAGACTGATAGGAAGCCAAAATAATTAAATATGATCTGAATTCTGAATTCTGTGCTCTCTAAGGGTGAGTCTTTCCTGGATTCAGGGACTGGGACCCAGCATGTATTTCTCTCTGGTCACACCAGAGACAGATTTAGCTCACTCTGGAGAGGAACTTAGTTCTAAATTAACACATACACAGTTGTAGGACTCTTAACACTAAATGAGTGTTAATAACAATGTGACAGTACAGATAAACTGCAAGAACTTTATTTATCCTGCAGATCCCAGCAGCTCCATTGTGCTGAGTGAAGCACAGTACAAAAGAGAAACAATTCAAATTTGTATAACAATGCCTGGATGAAGGCATCATAGAAACACTAAAATCAGGAGAAGCTGTAGTGACCACCTACAGCAAGGAATATTTTCTTTCAGAATAAATGAATTTGAATGCAAAAAGAGCCCTGAAAACAGATTAGTCTTGGGGTTAACTGAAATATGCTCTCAAAACTAACACTTAACATTAAGCCTACTCCTTAAATGATTCCATCTCTTGCACTAGAGGTGTCTGCACTTTACCCCACTTTGACAACCTAAGTGGGATTTGCTGTATACTAGATGTTGAAAAACGTTTAAATTGTCAATGGAGCAAGATAGCCACCACAACTTGGGCATGCTCTCCTCAGAAGAGACATATCTCATTTTACAGGTATAATCCCTCACTGTACAAAGAAAGGAGCCTGCAGAGCTAGTTTACATCAGTATCTTAGCAGCTAGATAGCTGGATCTAACTGAGTTGAGTCCCACCCTAAACTGGTGTGAAACTCTTCTTTCCTGGCCCTACATGTTTCGGGAGAAGCTGCAGCTGTGCATTTATTTACTGTTTCTTCATGTTGGTGGGATCTTGACTCCATACAATCTTCCAGCAAGTCTATTGAACACAGCTGAGTCAAGGGGGAAAGGAAGAGAGGAGGTTGTGATTTCTTCTGGTATTGGACCAAAGTAAATCTGCTATCTCCTACTTCCACAGCAATGAATCTGGAGGTATATATGTGCATCACATCACCTTTGTGGATGACTCAGGACTCAGCCTAAAATCACAACATATGTCTTATGCAGAAGCCATTTCTAAAAATATTTTTACACTTTTTTTCTTACTCCTCAGTTGTCAGTGGTGAAGGATATTTTAATCTTAATTCTTCTTTGTCTGCTCTTCATTTAAGAGGTAGTCTGCAAAGCTTTCGGCATTTCTCCATGCTTCATATTGGCTGTACTCATTGTTCCATTTCCCCTAGTAAGAAGAAAATACCTCCTCACAAAAGTAAACTGTTGTTTTGTCATCTAATAGTCTCTGTTTCTCTTATTAAAATAAGACTTTATTTATGCTATATTTAATTTTTCTCTGTATGACTCTGCAGTGTTTCACAAGGCTCACAGGATTAAAAATTTTATTGCATTTCTGTTTGTCTATTTTCCATCTGCTACTCCAATTAGTTAGTATCCTCAAGTTTAATACAAAATATTGTATTTACTTTAGTTACCATCAGGGATTTTTTTAGTCAACATATTCTAATCCTCCTGTGAGGTCCCATCAATGACTTAGATATCTTCATCACAGAAACAATATTTCATCATCATAATTTCTTCTGTTAGATTTCCTTCTATTGTATTTGGAACTTATTTGTCTGCCAACAGTTACTAGTTTTAGCAGAAGACATTTCTCTTTCCTGCAGTTTGACATTGTAGTCATTTTCCACAATGAGGGAAGGTCACCCCTGCAGTACATCAGAGATCTCTACTGGGACCAATGCTGTTCAACATATTCACAAATAATCTACATGAATGAATTTAAAATATTTGTTAATTGTCTTAGTTTATGCAAGCAGTATGAAGAAGATTGCTGCCTGAAGGAACTGCAGACAAATTTGGTATCTGTTTTTGACCAGTTAGAACATGAAATGCGGGAAAAAATAACCTTAACTTGATGACCTGTAACAGGGTCTTGAATCTGCAGTAGACTATTTTAGGAAAAAGTCAGTCGGTCCTATATGAAGAGCAATAAAGCAAGTAGCAAGCTACTGAAACAGGATAAAGGACTAAATGGGAAAGGTCATTATACCTCCATATATCCACACATTGGAGGACTGATTAAATAAACAAGGACTTCTATTTGAAAGGGACAGACCTGTCATGTGTCTGAGAAACTGTAGGTGACAATCATAGGTTTAATAAAGCTCATCTGTTCTCTCTCTCTTCCACCAGAAGAACTAGGAGATGAACATCACAAGCAGGTTTTTTAAAGGAAAGAGAAAGATACTTCATCTCAAGCTGCATATTGATGATGCAAAACTCCCCAGTGAAGAAAGCTGTGGATGTTAAAAGCTTGCATGTTTTCAAGAGTAGACTGGATAAATTAATGGAAGAGAAATAAGTCAAAGGCTTTACAATGACTTTCTCTTATAATATCAATAAATTATCACCAGAAACAGGGAAAGTAGTCAAAAATTACTATTTGTTCTGCCTGTTCTTATATTTTCTCCTAAGCCTCCGGGTACAGCCACAACCAGGTGCTGTGTTTGATAGAACTTGTTCTGATCCCTCAGTCCTCAGGAAACAGATATAAACCCTCAGAATTCTACAAAAATATTCTTAAAAATATATGGCATTTTATAATATGATTATATAATTGCATTTTTAAGAGACTTTTTAAGAAATTATGAAAGAATAAGTAGAAAAAGTGCCGTAAGTATTTTGATAGCAAAAAGAGGAATCTAGTTATATAATATCTCATTGAAACTGAGGTGGTTTTTAACATCCTTAGCACAAGGACTGTGTTGTAATCTACTGACTGTAGTTCCATATAGTCCATAATATAAATAAATTATAGTAGTATAAAATAGTGTACAACAGAAGTAAAAATAATGGGAAAATGAAACATATAGTAGAAAGCTCTGTAGAAACATTTGATGTAGAATGTAAATGACTGCTGGAGTTGTTAACATTCAAATTGGAAAAGCATGCAAAGCCAATATCTATATATAAAATGTGAATCAACAATAACTTTAATTGTAATTATATATTTACATTGAAATCCCCTGCACTAGATAAACTAGTGTATTTGTTATAACTTCAAGTAATTTAAATAGTAAAGATAGTAAAGATGACATATGGAAAAAAATGTGCTGTGTTTGATGCTGAGATCCTGTGCTGCTTCTTCATACATAATATGGTAGTAAAAAGGTCCATATGAGATGATGAGGGTGGGTGGGTTTGCCTATGGAGATGCAGCAGCACAATGGAACATAAATGCAGATTCAGAACAAAAATAGTCTGAGGACAAGCACAGCTAATTAACACAGAATTTTTCTCCTGAGTGTCTGTTATGTGTCATGACTATTTTGCTGATATCTCGTAGTCAGAAGACCTCTCGTAGCTACTTTGACACCTCTGCATTCTGAGATTGCTACCCAAAGACTGTTTGATGTGTTGTAATGAGTGTTTCCTTTCTGTTCCAAGTATTATGAAAGGAAACCATTGCTCCATTCTGTCTCTGCTGGAAGCTCTTCATACCTGTTACTTTGTTGTCTAATGATAATTTTCACAGTTACTTGTGGCAACTCTAAATATTCTAGGTGTAATTAAACAGTTTAAGAACGTTTTTGTTCAGAAATAAAAATATACTTTAATTTCTAATCTTTATTAAAATATGCACAAATAAAAATATCATTATGATTACAAATATATATAGAGAGGTTAAAGACATACAAGATACAGGGAAATTAGATAACCATCTTTCACTGGCATTCAGTGAGAACTGGGTGCTTAACTTTGGTTTACATCACCTCACCAAGCCTATGTTAAGGCTAGTCATGAGGAAAAGCTTTCTAATGATACAGACAGTGAAACACTACAAAAGGCTGCAGGACAGCTGGAGTAGACTGCTGACTTTTATTGTTGGCAATTGCACAAACATCTGTCTCCATGACCTAAGATGATCCTGTATTGAGGCAGAAGGATAGATTAAATGAACCTCCACTGTCCCTTCCAACTGTATAAATCTGTAATTTTATTTGTTTAATTCTTTTTTGTTTAACTCAAGATTTTAAGGTTCATGGGCTGGGGAAGAAACTTATATTGAAGAAAGTAAAGATAACACATTGCAGAGTTGATAAACAAGAATGATTTTACAACATAAAGTACAGAGGAAACGAATATTGACAGTGAAATTTATTGAGATAGTTCAACATGTGTCCTAGTTTTGACTGGCATAAAGTTAATTTTCTTCCTAGTAGTTGGTATAGTGCTGTGTTTCAGTATGAGAATAATGTTAATAACACCCTGTTGGGTTTAGTTGTTTCTAGGTAGTGTTTATATTAAGTCAAGGAGTTTTCGCTAGCAAGAAGGCTGGAGGGGCACAAGAAGTTGGAAGGGAACACAGCCAGGACAGGTGACCTAAACTGGTCAATGGTATATTCCATACCATATGATGTCATGCCCAGTATATAAACTGGAGGGAGTTGGCCAGTGAGGGTGGATGGCTGCTTGGGGTCTGGCTGAGCATAGATCAGTGGGCAGTGAGCAATTGAATTGTGCATCAATTGTCTTTATTGGGTTTTGTTTCACTCTCTTTGTTATTGTCCTTTTCATTACTCTTATTTTTGTTATTATATTTTACTTTTTATTACAATTATTAAACTGATCTTATCTCAACCCATGTGTTTTACTTGATTTTGGTTCTTACCCCCATACAGCCAAGAAGTGGGGAGGAGTAAGCTAGCAGCTGTGTGGTGTTTAGATGCTGGCTGGGGTTAAACAATGACAGCATGTTAATTTTTGATCAGTAGGATTATTCTAGATTTTGATAAAATAGCAGAATGCTACCCTAGCTAGTTGCTACATCAGTTTATGCCAGTGACAAACATGAGGTGATACCTCTCCAGATATTTAGTTCTTCCAAATGAATGAATGAATGAGGCCCCAGAAAGTCTTTTAACTGAAGGTGAAGAGGTTGAGAGAAATACTTAAAACACAATCATACTCTAGAAATAAACATCTGTATTTAGGTTTTCTTTTGTCTTTGTTTAGAATCAGGACTTCAGAGTATAAAAATGACATCATTGTTGAACTTAATGATGTTTTCATTCCACTTTTTACCTAGATAATGCCACCTGATGAATATTTCCTGGTATATTTTCTTTGGTGAAAGCAGTGAAAATCAGAGACTATTATCTCATATCTTTCTTCACTAGAGAAGATGGATGGTTAAGAAAGTATCTTCACAGTTATTTTCCATTACTGAAATAGCTAAAACCAGCCACATATATATGAGTGCTAAATGAATTATGTTTATCTGACATTAACATTTGAATGGATCTGGAAAATGAGAATGATAATAATGCCTGGATAATTCATAATCAATGTCCTTTCCCCTTTTAAATTTATAGAGAATGAGTGGAATAGAGGGTGGAATAGTGAATGAGTGGAATAGAGAATGTCTCAGTAAAGAGACATTCAACAAAGCAGGTACGTCAAGAAAAAAAAAAGCAAACTATCAATGGAAAAAGTAAATCTGTGTGATTCATGGTATGAAAATCTTAGTATAAAACACTTTATGACAGTGTTTCAATGCATTCACTTCAAAAACATTTTCAAGAATACTGGGGAATATTCTCTGATAACCTTTTCACAGCTCCTTAGTTATGGTTTCACATGGAAAATATTAACACATGAAAACTGATAGACTCAGATTATATCTATTTAGGGGTAATAATGGAATCCACTAATAGTGAATTTGTACCTAATACTCTTTAAAAATAAAGGACACACATCCATTGCAGGCAGACAAGAAAGAGATAGAGAGGGGAAAGAAAGGAGAGAGAAAGATAAAACAAAGAAAGGAAGAAAGATTGGGAGGGTGGAGAGAGAGTGAGAGAGAGGGAAAAAGAGAAAACAACAAGAGAGAAAGTAAAAACTTTTAAATCACAGATATTGTGAAGTACTGATCAGAATCTGGTGAGCACTAGTTTCTGAAAAAATAGTCCCTTAATACTAAAACTGTATTTAGATTTCATATTAACTTGTATAAACAATATAAAGAAAAAAGACTAGATATTGAAGTATAATAATAATAGGAAATATTAAATTGCTTAGTAGAGTTTCATAGTTTACTCTTACTTAGAATGAAGCTACATTGTCTGTTCTTCACAGAGTTCCAGATTTAACTCTATTCCCTTTATTCCTAGAAGTCATTACATTTAAGAAAGTTTTATACCTTTTACCTCCCAGAGTTTGCTGATAGATCACAGGCTGGATTTGCTTTGTTAGCCATTTATACTTTCCAGAAGACAAATAGTTTTGTGAGAAGTGCTCCTGTTGGTGACTCCTAGCAGTCTTCAGACCCCTGGGACACAGGCTGTCACATCTGCAATAATTATATGTACTTTTATAAAAAGTGCCTAACCTCTTGACTTTTCCCTTCCCTTCCCTTCCCTTCCCTTCCCTTCCCTTCCCTTCCCTTCCCTTCCCTTCCCTTCCCTTCCCTTCCCTTCCCTTCCCTTCCCTTCCCTTCCCTTCCCTTCCCTTCCCTTCCCTTCCCTTCCCTTCCCTTCCCTTCCCTTCCCTTCCCTTCCCTTCCCTTCCCTTCCCTTCCCTTCCCTTCCCTTCCCTTCCCTTCCCTTCCCTTCCCTTCCCTTCCCTTCCCTTCCCTTCCCTTCCCTTCCCTTCCCTTCCCTTCCCTTCCCTTCCCTTCCCTTCCCTTCCCTTCCCTTCCCTTCCCTTCCCTTCCCTTCCCTTCCCTTCCCTTCCCTTCCCTTCCCTTCCCTTCCCTTCCCTTCCCTTCCCTTCCCTTCCCTTCCCTTCCCTTCCCTTCCCTTCCCTTCCCTTCCCTTCCCTTCCCTTCCCTTCCCTTCCCTTCCCTTCCCTTCCCTTCCCTTCCCTTCCCTTCCCTTCCCTTCCCTTCCCTTCCCTTCCCTTCCCTTCCCTTCCCTTCCCTTCCCTTCCCTTCCCTTCCCTTCCCTTCCCTTCCCTTCCCTTCCCTTCCCTTCCCTTCCCTTCCCTTCCCTTCCCTTCCCTTCCCTTCCCTTCCCTTCCCTTCCCTTCCCTTCCCTTCCCTTCCCTTCCCTTCCCTTCCCTTCCCTTCCCTTCCCTTCCCTTCCCTTCCCTTCCCTTCCCTTCCCTTCCCTTCCCTTCCCTTCCCTTCCCTTCCCTTCCCTTCCCTTCCCTTCCCTTCCCTTCCCTTCCCTTCCCTTCCCTTCCCTTCCCTTCCCTTCCCTTCCCTTCCCTTCCCTTCCCTTCCCTTCCCTTCCCTTCCCTTCCCTTCCCTTCCCTTCCCTTCCCTTCCCTTCCCTTCCCTTCCCTTCCCTTCCCTTCCCTTCCCTTCCCTTCCCTTCCCTTCCCTTCCCTTCCCTTCCCTTCCCTTCCCTTCCCTTCCCTTCCCTTCCCTTCCCTTCCCTTCCCTTCCCTTCCCTTCCCTTCCCTTCCCTTCCCTTCCCTTCCCTTCCCTTCCCTTCCCTTCCCT
>NW_020799092.1:62054563-62058917 GCF_003259725.1 Athene cunicularia
CCTCTCCTCTCCTCTCCTCTCCTCTCCTCTCCTCTTTTTATTGCAATGGAAATAAGCTAAGTAAAGTCCTGTGAAACACTTACAATAACCAGAGAAGAGCATTTCAGAGGTAATGTGAAAATTAGTAATTGTTTGTAACAGGTCTAATCAGAAGGTCCTGATGAAAGCTATTGTTTTTTCCACTTATTCTTAGGAGGGTTATTTAATAGTGTAGCTAATGCATTCATGGGGAAATGCTCCAGAAACATAAGCCATTCTTGTATTGCTGTGTCCAACAACAGCAGAATTAGAGTCCTGAACTCTGGAAGTCTAGCAGCCTGCAATCATCTTCAGAAGAGTCAAAATCAATGTAAATCACCTCTGAAACTTTTAAGAAAGCCAAGGACGAGATGCTCTGGTGACTCTCTTACACCTTGAAACTGAGAAATTCTTGGCTAAGAAAGCTGACTTTTAGCCAAGGTACTGTACTGTATGTTTACTTTTTGGCATGTTATAATCACCTCAGAAAAAGTACAAGGTGATCATAGAGAAAAGGTTAAGGTAAAACAAGGGCAGGAAAAATATACAGTTATGATTAAGAAAAAAATCTGTAGAGTTCTAGCTGTAGTGAATATTTTGTTCTTGAAGGGAGTTAACTGTTTTCTAGAAAAACCTTTCTTCTATCAACATTACAGATTGTTCTTTGTGACAGACCTCAGTTCAATGCTTTGCAGCTGTCTGAGTAAGAATAAACATAGTCACCAGGATTTGTATTAAAATGATGTTGGTTTTCAGAACTATACTTCGGCAAGTTTTAGTTCTTTGATGCCACAATGCCAGTGGACATCAATGGACGTCTACTCTGCTCTCGTGAGACCCCACCTGGAATACTCTCTAGCTCTAGAGTCCTCAGCACAGGAAAGACACGGACCTGTTGAAATGGGTCCAGAGGAGGGCCACAAAAATGATCAGAGGGAAGGCTGAGAGAGCCAGGGTTGTTCAACCTGGAGAAGAGAAGGCTCTGGGAAGACATTACTGTAGCCTTTCAGTACTTAAAGGGGGCTCATAAGAAAGACGGGACAGACTTTTTTGTAGGGCCTGTAACAATAGGACAAGGGGTAATGGTGTTAAACTAAAAGATTTAGACTAGATAAAAGGAATAAATTTTTTACAATGATGGTGGTGAAACGCTGGAATGGGTTGTCCAGAGATGTAGTAGATGCCCCATCCTTGGAAATGATCAAGGTCAGGTTGGACAGGGCTCTGAGCTACCTGATCTAGCTGAAGATGAGCTGGAGATGCTCACTGCAGGGGAACTTGGATTAGATGATCTTTAAAGGTCCCTTCCAACGCAAACTATTCTATGATTCTATGACTAACCCCTAAAATATAAATATATATATATGAGATGGGATAGAGATGTAATCATTATTTCTTTTTTGTTATTATTCAGTGGATTTCCATTTGACACTCACAAGTAGCATAAAGAAAGGACAGCATAGTACTAACATTGCCAAAGTGGACATATAATCTTATCTATAACTGGCTTTAATTACAACAATAATTGATTAAAAACCTGGCCTTACTGCATACAGTATGCTTGTTAAAAGCAGGCAGGTTATTGGCCTGACTTGTTCAAAAATGCATCTACAGATAACCTCATTGGTGTTTTCTCTTCACCCTTCTCAATGTGCCTGATGTGTACACAAACGTAGAGACATGGCTGAAATATGAGAAGGAGGAGCCTCTCCTGTTAGCTTGGATGGAGGAAGCTGCATTCCAGTAGATGTTTAAAAGCAATGGTACTAAATTCTTTGCACATCATCAGAAAAGTGTTGTCAAACATAAACAGAAAGGCAGGGACTATGAATTTCATAGTCTGTGTTGTACCTCCCCCAGGCAACAGAAGAACAAGGGTTCAGCTGAGCATTGGGAAGGTAATTATAACCCTTTGATACATCAGAGGCAATGCAGCTTGCCTCCCTTTCTTGGCCCATCTCAGAAGACCTGAGTTATTTGCTGGTTTCTGTGAGTTAGTTGAATGAATTATTTTCTCCAGTGTTGGCCTAAGGTTAGTGTGTAACTTCACTGATATGAGTGGACAATGCCACTGTGACTCAAAGACTAGTGGAAATGAACAGAATTAAGATCTGTTTCCAAGTCTTCTGTGTGGATGTTGAAATGAGACAAAGCTGTTCAAGGGAGTTCAGCACTGGATGACTGTCTTGTACTGTTTGTATCTCCCAAAGTTTTTTGGTCTATATACCATAGTCCCTGTGACATGTTAAGAAGATAGATGTAATAAATATGGATCACATCAGCAGACAAACTGTTAATGACCTAGGATTAAACTATTACTTATGCATCAGTCTATTTCTTCTCCAACTTAATGAGTGTTGGTTCTGGGTGCTGAAATTAAGTAGAATTATGGGAAGATAATTTTGTCTGAAATATACAAACTAGTGCAGCCAACATCTAGACTCAACCCTTCTTTTCAGTAGGCACTGAAGAAATATTCATTGTTATTTTTGTCTTCCATTATGCACAAATTTCTTACTAAAATCAAAGCAAAGACTTAAAAACCTACTATGCAGATCAGAGAGAGTGACAGAATTTAGCCCCACTTTGTAAATATGTGTCATTTTTTTATAGGCAGAAGTTAACACAAAAAAATTTACTGTTTTAATCAGTCATTTGACAACACAGGGCTCAGAAAAGCAATTAACAACATATGAAGCATAGAAAAAGCACACACAATTAGGAAGACAATAGAATAAAGACTATCTCCTCTGGAGAAAAGTAAGATGTAATTTCCTTGACACCTGAATTTGGCTCATTACTGAATAGAGTGCTAAAGATCTCCCTAATGACAGAAAATCATCAGACCATAAGGAAAACATATAATACTACATCTGCTCCATTAAGAATGCCAGATATAATTCTTTTAAACATAAAGCTTTAGTTTGAATCAAGTAATTTACTTTCAGTCTATGTAGAAGTCATAATCCTATGATTTCTTAAATGTCTGTGTGAATGTTAGCAGCCTAAACACTCTTTAGTTTAGTAATGCTTTAGAAAGACCAAATCAAAGTTAAAAGAGGGAATTCAAAATCACAGGATGAAAGTAATTTCTTAAACTATGTTTTCTAAAATTTATTCCATCACAAACTAGAGTCTAATTTAGATTGCTTTGTAGAGAGTTTCTATACAGTTCAGCAAAATTTGGATCAGATGCTTCTGACCTAACACTACCGCAGTATCAATATATATAGGTGTGCACCTCTACTAATTTTGTCCTATTATACCAATTTTGTATATTCTAATGGACCAAAACATTTTTTTACAGTGTACAAATCCCAGATCTGTGGCCAACAGACTGTCTTTAAGACTGGTAGATTCTGTATAGATTCTGTTAATGTTGCTCGTTCTTTTTAAGCACTGCTTGTGAGGAGCAACACCTCTGATATTTGCTACAGGTCTCCTAACAGACCACCAAGTATTGACTGAGTTCCTATTCCTGACCAGATAATTTAGACCCAAAGTATTACTCTCCTGCTCACTTCTCTGCTGCCTGACACCATGAACTAACTCATTAAAGTTAGCAAGGTTAATTGTACAATAAAGAAAACAATATAATAATCTTCAGTAGTAATGAGCTGTTCCTACAACAGTTTTCAGATAAGAAAATTCCACTTGCATTAGGAATGAAAGTTCCTTGTGCTAAATTTCTGTACAGGTCACATTCATGCCAGCACTAGAAATGTCTCTTATAAAAATGAAATTTTAAAACAAGTTCTTGTACTATGAATATGCTGTAACAATAACATGACCTACATTTTTATAATCTTTAAAGTATTTTCTCATTACTCAACCAGCTAAAAACATTTTTAAAATGTTTATAGAAGAGGATTGCTTTATTTTGTTGTCCTTTTTTTTTTTTCCTAAAGAATAAATCCATCTTGAAAGTTTATCTCAAATGTGGGGTTTTATCCTTTTTAATTAGAGGACCTAAACAATCGCCTTTGTAGTCTAGTAGCTCTTTGAACTGCCTTTGAATCAAGATCAGAGAATACAATAAAAGAACTTCCTACTGTACCATTTTATACCATTCTATATGAGATGCTTAACATGTTGAAAAACTTGATATTTAATATTTGCAGCACTCTAAAATTGTAAAGAGACAAATGTGTGGTTTTGGATGTCATTTCTCTTCATGTACTTTGCTGGAGAAAAAAAAAAAATAATTTCAGCAGCAAACTTCATTTACAAAAAATAATGTTTTGCAGAAGGAAAACTTTATTTTTTCTTGCCATTGTTCAAAGCAAATAATATATTTAAAAAAAAAAAAAAAAAAAAAAAAAAAAAAAAAAAAAAA
>NW_020799092.1:62058967-62112144 GCF_003259725.1 Athene cunicularia
AAACAAAAACAACAAACAAAACAAACAAACAAAAAAAAAAAAGGAAAACATGTATCTGAAGATGTCTCCAGTCCTAAAATAATCAGAAAAATAGTAAAATTAAAGACAACTGAATTTTTTTACTACCAGTCAGTGTTTAGGACACCTCTACTTTTGCAGATGGTAATTTTTCTTCTCAGCAGCCTAAATATTTTGAGCTCTCAGGACTGTTCATCCTTTGCATATTTTTTCCTTGTGGTTTTAATTTGCAGGGAGCTGGGCTGTTAATGCAATTGCAAGCGAGCCCAGGCTGGCGTGGGCCGGGGATGAAAGCCGCAGCCATGCCTCCCATGGGGTGCTCGCCGTGACCCACTTCCAGGGCAGCCAGACATAACACGGGAACCACGTGCTCCCACCCCGCCGTCAAAACAAACCATTAAAAGCTGCAGTTTAGGACTGATTTAGGACCTTCTGCTCTTTAAGTGGTGTCTGACTTTTTTGATCTACTAACTGATCACAGGTGGATGAAAAGGGATCTCTGAGACAATTAACTGTGAATTCGACAGCTTCACTGTTACAAAGGGGGACAGCTAGAGTTTCACCTAGAAAAGCATGAAAAAAGCAGCATTCGGTGATTGCCATGGCAAAGGCATGAATGAAAAACAGAGGATGAAAACACGTTCTGCTTAATACCCATGCAAAAATTCTGCCCTAAGTGTCACATTCTCCTGATTAAATTCTCAGTTCTACCCTCAGTAATGTTGCATTTCAACAGCATCAAATATTCTATGACAAATACAGGCACAGCTAAAAATATCTGGGAAAAGCACTATGCATAAAACCCCCTGGAAATGGCTGGGAACATCATCATTTTCAGTAAATAATCTATCTATATCTTGCTCAATAAGCCTAGTGTTTTTACAAAAAGTATTCCAAACTGGCTAGGTTATTATTTAAGGTTATTACTTCTTTCATGCCTTCTGCCTGATTTGACCATACTTAGTGAAGGCTGAGTAGAGACACTGAGGCAGGGTACATATGGCTTTCAGATGTAGCTAGGTCAATTTTCTTGCAATGGAATTACAAAATAAGTATTATTTATTATTCATTATTATTTTGATAAATGTTATTGTTAATTTTGAATAACATCATCTCAGCCCAACAGCCACTGAGATACACAAATTGCTTATTCCATATGAAAAAATGGATGAGAATTACAATTTTTTTGTTGTTGTTGACTGGATTTTTTCTTTCTTGAAATGGAAAGTTGGTACATGAAGTCATCAGACTATAAAAATCCATCCTTACTGTATGCTTACGCACTGAACCAATATGTCTTTTTAAAACTACTTCATATGAGTCTTGATAGGTTTGGGTGAATAGATGTCTGTTGCTACCTGTGGTGGGCAGTGATTTATGGCAATTTGTAAGAAAGGGAAAATTGTAAAACATTTAATTTCATGCTTGCATTTATTTATCTATCTATCTATCTATCTATCTATCTATCTATCTATCTATCTATTTATTTATTTATTTATAGCTAAACTAACTAGAAAAAAATTATATTTTCTGGTTTTAAGAATTAAGAATGCATAACAGCGCACTAAAAATAATAGGGAAAAAAGTACATCAGATGCCACAAACCTTCACCTTTTCCATAGAAAAAGAAAATCCCTCCCTCTCCCCTGTCTTAAAATCCAGTCCTTAGAGATGTAGTTAAGTGTGGCATTGAAGGGGCCACATGTCAGCTGCTGTTCTGCAATTGCTGATGTATTTGCACCAGTCCCCTGACACACCTAAATATATGCTATTTTGGCTCCTTGTAGGAGAAGTGATTCTCAAAGACAAGGTAAAGAGAGATGGATAAACTAGAAATTGAACCTGATTACAAACCTAGGCAGCTCAACCAGGAATCACCTGGCTTGGTAAATCATAGCTCAGTAGCAAGAGGAGCCCATCACTCTGGTGCAGTTGGCCCTACAGTGTCTAGTTCCACACTGGTCTGTTTCTGAGTGGGGGTCTGCATTTTTTAGTCTTTCCTACATGTCATGAACTCTAGACCTCCAATGATGCACTATCATGTCTTTGGGATGGTAAACTCTAAGAATAAAGAAATAGCAGAGCTAGTAGGATGCCTTTAATTTTCTAAATATCTGTATTTACACCACTTTTGCTTCTTAGGATACACCACAGATGTAGCCTGATGTCATGGTTTGAACTCATCTGGCAGCCAATCACCATGCAGCTGGTTGCTTACCTTTTTCCCCACCTCCTAAAATAGGGGAGGAACAAAAAGGAAAAACTTGTAGATCGAAATAAAATTTTAGTGATGGAAACAAAACAATAGGAAGCCCAAATGGGTAAAGCACAATGCACTTGCTCACCAGCTGCTACCCAGCCTGCCCCTGGCCAGCAATCCTGACAGAACAAAGATCCCACTACTGACAAATGGAGAGAAAACTGCCTCCTTTATATCCTGACCATGACATCACATGACACGGAATACTCCAATGGCCAGCCATGGCCCAGCACTCCAGCTGTGCCCCCTCCCAGCTCAAGGAAAGTTAACTCTATTCTGGCCAAAATCTGGGTCGGGTGCTCTGGCTGTGCTCTCTCCCAGCTCAAGAAAATTAACTCTATCCCAACAGAAATTAGGACATCTGAGCACATCTGGGACCTCCTGCTGACATGTTAATTACAGCAGGGAACAACCTAGAATCTTCCACTTTGGGCAGTATTCATCTTTTTCATATTAGAATCCTAGAAATTAAGCTTTTAGTCTAACTCTTTTTACTGTCAACAGAGAGAGAGAGAGAGAGAGAGAGTGACTTTCAAAAAACAAATATATTTGTCTAAGAAATGCTTAGGAGGTAAAACACCTTCTAGAAATATGCATCCTTCTCTGCAAAGGACATCACTTACTTGCAAATTTTCCTCCACTGACAACATGAAAAAACAAAAGCAGAAACTACTACCCATCATTCTTACAAGAAAAATAATCTCTTGCTTTTTCTTACCTTTGTGAGCAAGGACCCCAAACTAATTTTAAGAGTAAAATTAACTCTGTAATGAGTTTCGGCATTGCTATTTCATCTGAAATTCTCCATGTCACATTTTCAACTTTCATTGAAAGAGAAGAACAAACCTTGACTTCTTAATACTTATTTTGGTTTTTGAATTATATTTTAAGTTGAATTAAGATTTGTTTCTTATTTTTTTGAAGTTCCAATGAATAATTCTGTGTTTTTAAACACCTGCATTTATATAGTTACATAAATATGTTATATATAAAAATCTGAAGCTAACAGGAGCCATATGATGTGCTCAAAAAACTTTGAATTTTGAGAAGATTTAAGTCTTTTAAACTGCAAAATCATTGAGGGAGGGGAGGGGAGGGGGGGAATGTTAATAGATTTCTCCACTGCAGAGCTGAGGTATTTCCCTGATCTGTGCTTGTCTTGTTTGGGTTTGGGGTTCTTTTTTAATATTATCATCACTTTTAAGTCTTATATTTGATACAGCTTTAGTAATCTAGGAGAGTAATTACAACATATTATTTAAAAAGGCCCAAATAATTTTTCAAATACAAATGAAGACATAAATTATCAAAATCTATTGAACCAGTGGATTTTTTTGAAGACACATTCCCCACAGAATAAGGGAGGGAATGAGGGAGTTTCTGTACTGTTGGAGGTAACCATTGCTTGTAAAACACTCTTTCAGTATTCTTACTCTGTTCCAGTCCTTCATATTATTGATTGGATTATAAATGGTAAAGCTCCCCAAAAGTTTCTGTTAATTCAGTTAACTAAATGCTAAGGTGTTTTCATATGGCCTCTGCTTATGCTGCTTTCATCCCTGTCCCTGTATTTTCCCAAACCTCACATCAACATCCTTTTCTGCGTTTAGGTTTCCTTCAGAAGATCAGGTATGCACCAGTAGAGCCCTGGTGCTTTCTGAGAGTCCCTCCAATCTGGATAGACTGAATCAAGGACAGGACTGCCTCTACCTTGAAAAACAGCCATTGTCAAATTGCCCTCTAATAGAGGACCAGTGAAGACACTGATTCCCTCTTTTGATACTGACATTGGTTTTGACTGTTGCTCCTTTCTTCCAGAAGATTCTATTCATCAAGTGTTGAACCTGGAATGGCCCCTAAGCCATTAACCTTTCCTTATTTCAGTGCCTTCTCCAGAGCTGCTTCTGCCACAATGCATTCAAGAGAATGATAGTGTTTAATGGCTAAGAACTAGGAAAACAGAGGAAATGTCATGCTTCTTCAATTTATGGAATGTAAAAGATCAGACAAAAATAGAAATATGATTCATATTTACCAGTATGAGAAGATAATGATAACTGTAACAGATACATTTTTGCAGTATGCAGCTTACCCTTGAATAATCAGTTTATATAACAACCTCTTCTCTTTGAGGCACAGTGACCTCTAAAATTGTTGGTTCGTGTGAAATGGTTCCCAGTTGAGATTACTCTACTTGTGCTTTGCTGAAACATACGTATTACTACAAGAATAAAAAAATATTATTCACTGTGATTATCACATGCTATAATATCATTGTTCTAAAATCTATATTCTTTTAGCATTTCAAGTTGATCAGTTCTACTTTCAATTTATCTTTTAAAAAACATGTTGGCATTAAAAAGAAGCATTTATTGCATTTGCTCTTCTAAATTCTTTTTTCTAAGATGATTGTACCACACAGAAGACTTTGAAGTGTTGTCAATTTTTTCAGTGAAAAAAAAAAAAACAAGCTTGCAGCTTGTCATTTTAATTTCTTAGCAGTCTTTTTGCTACTTAACAGAAAGCAAGATTTATTTCATCTTTTTGCTTGGTTTGATTTTTTAAAATTGAATATTGTATAATTATTTTTATTTCATTTGCCTATATAATGTAATCGATGCTATAAAGATAATTCAGTTACATTCATTATAGAGAAAGCCTTGAATGTTTTCTTAGTCCATGTTTATTTTGGGAAATGGGTATCTATTTATTAACATTATTTATCCAGTTGGTGTGTTAACATGTAAAAATTCTACAAGAATGTTTTCTTGGTGATGCATGTACAATAACTGGAAGAAAAAAAAAAAGCCTAATAAAATCAGATTAAATAAAAATAATGAAAATTGCACCATTGGTCTTTCATACTGACCTTTTCAAGTTTTCCTTTTCTTATAAACATCTCTTAGACTACTCTCTCCTTTTACTTCTGGGACTCTTTTCAAGTCCAAGTACAGTTCCAAGGAAAATAAAGGAGTCGGTTAAGTTTCCATCATACCTGGCAACTAAAAATCCTGCAGCACTGGAGGCCTGAACCAGAACAACAGCTGACTCACTCTGTTTTGTCTTTTCCTTAGAATATCATTTATATTTCAATGACATAAACAGAAAACTCAAGAAATTAAGTGCAGTAGCTGTTGATTTTGTTCCTTTTGTTTGTATTTTTGAGAAACAGCTTCATGATGAGATATTAATGAATATTTCCATAAGATTTCACTACTTGTCAAAGAAAGGTAAGGTCATGGACCAGTAAAACTATGAAACTAGCTAAAGTGTCTTGAAGTCTTTAAACAAGTGGCAACCCTGCACAAAATGTGGTATCTCACAGGACTGCTGAGAAATAGTCTTGTTTCCTCTTTTTTCTCCCCACATACTTATATATATATATATATATACACACACACACACATAAAAAACTGTGAGTAGCTTAAAATGTTAATAATAAAGATGCATGCTTTTAGTAAGAAATATTAAGCATAATGAAAAGATTTATAAATGAGATACACTGATTTTGCTGTGCTGGTCACTGTTAAGATTAATTTTCAAAACATTTATCTTTCTTGCACTGTGACTAATCAGACATGATTTCTGGATAAATTGAGAGAAATAGTGATCTAACATCTAAATATGTTTTGAATGAACTCAGTAATTTTATTTTAATTGCTGTTAAGTGTGTGTTAATAAATTGTTTAGACTGCATCTCACTTTCTGCGAAGCTGTATTCCAACACAGTGAATACAACAAAAAAAGTCAACAGCCCTTAAGTATATATATGGCTTGTGGAAGACCTTAGAGTTGTGAGCTTTTATCTTTTATTGTCATATTTTGTAGCAGAGTCCTAGACTGCCTTATGTCTTGACTATGCCAACCACCCTGCCCCTCATCTGACTTTCCTCATGTTATTATGATGGAATGTGAACCCAGACTTCCTTGTTTTACTGCTTTTAAGTACCAGTCTCAGACACTAATATCTGCTTCTGTTGTTCTAGCCTTTAATTTAGCCTACTGTCCAGGAAGTGGTCTGTTTAATGCCCTCTCGATTTTAGTTAACTAAACCTAGCTTGAAATTTCTAAAAGGAAACAGCTGCACTTTGGTAAAACACCAAAATCACTGGATACACTTCCCTTTCTTTCCTGGGACTGAGGGGGAGGATGGATTGCTAAAAAGAAACAGACATTTTGTGTGCTAGCAGGTGACTATGTAACCTTTCTTCCACACAACATCCAGATTTCACCTTCACCAAAGATTGGTCTTATTCATGAAAGACAAAACCCTGACACAATGAACCCTGCAAGTTGAAGTCCTTTAAGTTTTTGAAAAAGGAGTTTAAAACTGAACTGAAAGGCCATAAAATGTAGTCCAGATTTTGATTCTTCAGAAGGCTTCTCCCTGGCTTGCCCAGAACACATAATATACTATCCAGAAAAATTTGTTCTCATCTTCCTTGAGAGCCAAGCTGAGTAACAAACTGTGGCAGTGTAAAAGTGAGCTAAGAGGCCCAGTACCTCTAATGCTTACTGAGAGAGCAGAGCATTTGGCAGCACCTACTGACCTCTCTTATTATTTCTTATCTTTGTTATTGGGAATGCCAGCTGCAGTCAGGTCAGGTATCCTTAGACATTTTGTTGCTGATTTATTCAATATTACCACAACTCTCCAGTGTAATTATCAGAATAGTGAGCAGTTCTTGCAAGTGAGGATTCAGAGGAGGGTGAAAGTCCCCTTTTGGCTCCAGCAACATGACCCAATGCAGAAAGTGTTTTTGAGAGAGTATGTTACACGGAGGAAAAGACTTCCCGTGCTGCCCCCTCATCTATGGTTTGCAACTGCGTTGGGTGGTACTTACAGCCAAGACAGTAGTTCTTTGCATTGATCTGTGCATTCATTAAGATTTCTTTTAAAGGCTGGACTCATATTACACCAGCATTTATAACTCTGGTTTGTTAAAATAGTTCTAGTTCTTCTATATCTAGAATATCCTTCTGAGGCTTTTACAAAATGTGGCCGTGTTTCTGTCAAACAAGATTAGCTGAAATAAAAGGAATTAGTTTTCTAGGAAGTATGTTGGCCTCTTGCCTATCCATTATCACCAACAAAGCATGCCACAGTTTGTTTCTTGGCTATCTGGACCTCCTCACTCCCAGCAAGTGTTGCTGTGGCAGCTAAAATGAGTCAGTATTTCAGTACCTAGATACAATATCTGAGATTGGTAGCAAGATGCTTCTTATTAATGAAATTGCATATCTAGGGTATTTTCAACTTTGATCATATTTTGACAAGTGATAATAATATCCTCATGTGCAGAATGATTTTTTTTTCATTTCAAACCTAACATCATCATCAAATTTCATACAAGCTATAATCCAGGGAAGTATGTTCTCTCTACCTATTACTGTAATTCTCAGTCAGCTGTTGAAAATTCACTAAGAAGGATAATAAGAAAACTTTACAATGCAAATCCAGAGATATGCATTGAATAATCATATTTGATTGCATTTTACTCGTGGATTGTATGTTAATACCTGCTTCCTTGCTTGTCATGTTGATGGTTTGGTCTGCTGGGCAGTGAATAGGAAGGAGACCATATCCCTTATCCCTGCACAGCTTTCTCTAGCACTGCTGCCACTGGCATGAAGAGTTGAAGAGATGTTTGGTTGCAGTAGCAAGGCAGGAGTTCCCTACACTCCTTTAAATATGTGGAAAATGGGATATTGGTGAGATAAATTCCCCTGGACCCTGCAGTAAATCTCAAACTCTGGGTGAATAAGTATGGGCTTCTCTTCTATCACTGTCTTTTTCCCAAACAGGCTGTCACAATTCACTAAAAGACCTTTAGCTCTTGCCTTTTACTCTCTTACTAAAGAAATGGAAAGTCACTTTCTTAGCAGTGGCTGGTGAAAATGTATGACTTTTTTTTTTTTTTTTTTTTTTTTTTTTTTTTTAAACCTTGAACAGATTAAATGTTTTTTTCATTATTGTTGAAATTAGATAATCAGTGAGACTGCAACAGGTAGGTATTTAGAGGAACAACTGGAATAAATTCATTCCAGAGAACGGAAATGATAAAGGGTAAACATAGCAGGCAATGTGGAAATTTTACAGAGAATGTCACTAGATACTTCATAGCTGCTCGGCTACTGAGGTTTTTCTTGTGCCTTTCAGTATGAAGTAACTTTTCCCAAGGTAGGTTTACCTTGATATAGGTCCTTGTGTACAACTACAATACATCGAATACCATTGAAATTTTGTGCTGGATTATTAATAACTGTAATTTTCCAATGGTGACATTTTTGCTACTGGATTCTTGGACCTTTCTATGATGAGTTATTAATACACATGAAATATCTATCCACTATACATAGTACATCTTTCTTGTTTGGATGTTTTGGACAGTTTAGAAATGTTGATAACTGGTATCAATTTCTCACCAAAGACAGAGTATTTAGTCATTAAACATTTTAAGAAAAGAGTAACAGAAAGATATGGGGAGCATTCATAATGCTCAACTTCAGAGACCTTATACAGCCAGATCAACTAGCCAGAAGTCTACACCTACTGTAGGAAATGAAATAGGGAGAAAGCAAAGACTCAACACAAAGATTCATAATTAACTCCATTGTTTAATTCTTAGTTCATGCCTGGTATGGTTTAGACCCATTATCCCAGGCGACAGAGCAGTAACCATTCCTGTAGGCATTCTCATTATAGCTTCAGGCTATAATGTCCCACTATGATAGGCTTCAACATAGCCTTCTTAGCATTGCAGGCTTATTAAAGTGAGAAAAATACTCACAAAACAACAATTATTTTATAATAATATCTATTTTAGTTATAGCTATTAATGATGGTAGTAACTGTCCTCCAAGGGATCATTTGCTGCCCAGCCAGGGCCCAGGGCCAAGTATTATTTAGTGTGGATGTAAGCAGCCGTGACAGCTTAGTCTTTGAACCATCTATCAGTTCCCAGCCTTGTTTTGTTTAGCTGTTTAGGTGTATCCATAGTCTTTATTTCTTTTAATGTCTGTGTAGACACATAGGGTCCTCCAGAGAGTGACTCTAGGTGACTTCAGATAGACTCACTTTCAACTGTCCAATTGAGAAGACTTGTTTCTCTTGGCTGAGAAAACTAACCAAGGAAGATAATGCAGTAAATAAGCAGCTTTAGACTGGAAGGTCTCATTGCTCACTGTGGTTGCAGAATCTTGTCTGCAAATCTAGCTATTTTGCTAGTTTTAGCTAGTTTGACAAGCATAAAAGCAGGATATTTTAACTTGATCTTTGGGCATATTTACTTTTCTGTTTACTTTAAAAAAATGGAAATAAAATTGGAGGAAGTCACAATTTTTGTCTTTCTCTTTGAGATACACTTTTAATAAATCAAATTAATTTGTCATTTATGGCTTCATTGTAACTTTGGGCTGGAAATAAGCTATAGGTAATCAGAAAAATCAAAACTAATTCAGTATAGTTTCTTTTTCTTCTTACCTGCAAAAGTTCAATGGATGAATTTTGCACTATGCAAAGTATCTAATAACAGGCAATTACAAGGACTTTAGGGATATATATATACATTGGTATGTTTGTGTAAAACAGAAAAAAAGTGATTACAGGCAGCCCAAGTCAATAACCAAAACTTTAAAGTAAAATTATGAATATCCATAATACAATAATTATAATACAATTAAAACCAGGGATGTCAGATACTTTCTTGTTGCTTGAATGTTTTCTCACTAGTAATCATGTAAGGACTCCTGAGCTTCTTACTGACAAAGGACACAGGAAGGATGCTTTACATGGCTGAAAGAAAGGTGTGTAAATCTTGTGCCATAATCTTACTGCAGAGATGGAGGGAAGTTATACCCTGAGATATTAATTAATTGATTGTTAGAAAACCTTATTCACAGCTTTTCCAAAGCATTGTTTTCAGCAATTTTAAACCAGGCCTGAACGGATTTTAGTACAGGCATTTTATTCCTTATTTTGGTCTCTGTATATGGTATTGACCTAATACTCTGAATGTATATGATACAAAACAATTTTGTAATAAAACTATTGCTAGATGCATTCACAGGAAGTCCAGGTATTAAAAAGAACATTTTCTTCTTAACAATTCCTTCCTAGTAGTGTTTCAGCAAGAATATATTCAGGCAGCTATACAATGTGAGAGATATTACACACCAACAGATAATTACTTCAGATATTTCCATGTTTCAAATACATTTTTCCACTCAAATTGTGGGAATAAAGTATTTACATACTTATTTTTGAATATCAATATGAAGTTTTCAGAGGTTCTGCTCTCCTTCTTTCCCTCAACACCAAGACACAGTATATCTGACCTTAAAACACTACAACATTATTTTATGTACTTGTTAGAATCCTATGGGGTTCCTTACTGTGATTGGCAATACATGAACTGGAAATAAAACTTTCATGTTACCTGTAACTCAGACAATTTAAAACTACTCATTTGATCAACAAAAATACCTGTTATCTGAAACAATCTGTGTGAGTGACAAACATACAACATAGCATGTATTTTTGTTGATGTTTTGGAGTTAATTTCTCAGCAAATTTCGCATCACGCCTCCAAAACAGAGTTTAAGTGTTTTCTGAACAGTTTGTGAATATGATATCAAAATGTAATCTTGATCTTAGAGGAAAATTTAGTGAGCTGTATTTACACACAGCAGTTTGGAGCTACTGAAACAAATAACAAGATGTTTACCAGTTCAGTTGGGTGGGCATTTCAACATGATAGTGTGTAGGGCAGTCTTAAAAAGAACTGAAGTTCACACTGAACTAAACTTTTTAGGCTGTTACTTAAAGCTACTATGGAAAATATTCTTCCCCCACATGTAAATAACATTGTATTCGGTGGTTCTCAAAGCTGGTCAAGGAATGCATCACTGCTAATACAATAGCCAAAACACAATTGTCTGTCTTCAGGGTGGGCAGAAAGTTGTGCACAGCAGCTGGAGCTTTAGAGAAACTGACAAGTTACGTTTTTATGACCTGCTTAAAACAATCTGTTTCGACATTTCAGGAATTACCACAGCTTCTGGGAAAAGCCAAGCATGCAGTCTGAGCCCACAAGCCAGCACTCTGCGCTGAAGTTTAATTAAGCCACCTACTGAGAAAACTACCATAGGGGAACCTCTTCTCTGAGCATAGGATTTTCAAACCAATGGAGAGCATCCAGGGAAACAGAAGTTTTGACACCCAATATATATGCCCTAGTTCCTATGAATTACACGCCCTACTTCTTATGAATTATGCATATTGAAAAATCAGTTAGGACTAATGTTCACAAATTTGTTGATTATAATGCTGCAATAGTCGGTGCACTTATCCATAAATAATGTTTCACCCACCCTACTATTTCAGTTTAGTAATTGAGTGATATAGTTAGACTTTAATTAGTTCACAGATTGTTAATACCACAATATATTCACTTTTTAAGCTTCTTCTGATTAAGTTTTGATCCGTCAATATCAAAGAATTTTCAGAAAGCTTGGCAACATGCTGCAGTACGTCATTTGTGGCCTTAGATAGCATGATAGAGGAATTAAAACAAGCACCATGTCAGAGAACAAAGACCTTTAGATGGAATTAAAGAATTTGCATGTAATAGTTGTCAGTTTGTGCTAAATTAGAAAATGAGCTACTCTTAACCATAATTTATGTTCCAACATTTCAGTTATATTTTCAAAGAATTGGTCTTTGCATTTTTGCTATAATACATAATGAAGAAATTGCCAATGATTTTTGAATAAACATAGCATTGACAGTTTCTGAAAGTTAAATTTCCTAAAGCTGGGGGCCAGATATAAAGTTTATCTGAGGTTTTTTAAGTGTAAGTATGGCTCGATGCTCATTGGAGTTTGTTATGATTAGTTTTTAGATCATGAAAGAAGGGAAACAGGACTACGCTCTTCTTGCTTCTTCATCTTTCTCCCCACATATTGCAGTCTTCAGAACTGGTCCATGTTCTACCTGAGACAAGGAAACTGTTGGTTTTTGTTTGTTTGTTCGTTGTTTGTTTGTTTTTTTTTAAATTTTGAATGGCAATCCAGTAGTATTAGTATTTTTGGGACAGTTCTTTTAAAATGTCTTCCCCAACACGTTTTCTATTTTATTATTTCATCTACTTTGTTCTATGCAACACTTTAAAAGGTACATTGGGTATCTGTTTGTTACAGACAGCACCTTATTTTATATGAAAAGGAAATAAGTGTTTCATTCAGGAAAGCATGCTAAATTGCAGATATTTGGATTAGTGTCAAACTGTAACATTTTAATTTACCTTTAATAATCAACCATTTTCTAAAAGGGAGGAAAAGATGGGATTTCTATATTGATCTCAGGCTTAATCTTATCCTAACAAACATCTCAGGGATGTTAGAGAATCATATTTTCATACAGAGATTAAATAAATACTTGGAGGCCATCATTAACTAACCTATGTAGTTCACCCTTATCATCTGTCTACTGGGGAAGTTGGAATTTTTGAAAAACCGAAATGTCATATATGGAAGGTATAAAACAGATATGCTTTCCATAGATGGGTTTGGCTACTTGCCAGTCAAAAGTAATGATACATTTAGCTTTGAAAATTTATCAATTTGTGTAGAATACATGAAGGGGGGTTGTGGGATTGTTCAGTTTACTGGAAATACACTGCTAGAAAGTTTTAAAGTATGAAGAAATTCAATGGCCTGGGAGCTGTTTTCTGTGACAGCTTCACTCCTTTGAAGATTGTAATGATATTTCTTTATTTTTCACTTCAAAAGCTAGATTTATCCTCCACTAAAATCACAGGGAAAAATTCTACTGACTTCCTTGAAATCTAAAATTACCTTTTATTTGTTTGTCTACCACGGAAATATTCCAGTATTCTCTAGCTCTTCTAAACCACAACTTCAGAGAATTTTTACTTAAGCTATTAAGTACTTCCCAGAAGTGTTTCCATTTAAAAAAAAAAAAATAAATCAGCAAGCACAGCAGAAGGATTAAAACCCTTGAAAATTACTTTCATAGAATCACAGAATGGTTTGGGTTGGAAGGGATCTTAAAGATTGCCTCGTTCCACCCCCCCTGCCATGGGCAGGGACACCTTCCACTAGGCTGGGTTTCTCAAAGCCCCATCCAACTTGTCCATGGAAGGGGAATTGGAACTAGATGGTCTTTAATGACCCTTTCAACCCAAACCATCCTATGATTCTATTATTTATTATTTTAGATTTATAAATACAATGCAGAAAATACTTGGTTTTCATAGTAAAATTTTAAAAACATTTGGTAAAAAGACATGAAATAAATGCACAAATGATACGTACAGTATGTGCAAATGGTAGATTTTAAAATGACATGATTATGACATGAATTCACTTGCTGTAATTTGGAGATGTTAGCAGAGTATTAGCATGAGATATCAGCTTTATGAATGTAAACACTTTTATCATTAAAGGCTTTCTTGTATTTAAAATTTCATGACTTCATAAAAAAATGTTTATATATATGCAAAATGCTCCTGCTGTACACATATGTATGTATGTCAAAATAGTTAAATAACTAGGACTAATAAGATTAAGATCCTGAAGAACAGAGTATATGAGCAAAAGATTCCCGGATTAGTTTGGTCAGGCACGCAGAGGTTCTTAAAAGAAGCTGTCATTAAGCCTGAGCATCTGACAGGACAGGGAAAACAATGTAAGACATGAGATTGCTGGTGTGTAAGTCACATGCAAACACGCAGATGAGGCAGGCTGCAGGGTTCAGAGCAGGGCGAAAGGAGCATCTATAGCACAGTTGACATTCAAAGGGTGTTCTTCCTGGTTGCACAAGTGTGTTGCGGCTCGTTGCCATCAAAAAATGAAACAAACTAGGTGAGGAATGACAATGGGAGCTCCACTGTAGAATGCAAAGTCCAGTCTGGAAGCACTGCAGCCTCCCAGGAGGAACATTTCAAACAACAGCAAAGGGATGGGCTCCACCAAAGAGGGAACTGACCGAGTCAGCATCTGAGTCTGACCAATACAGCTTCTGTTCCTTTGAACTGAGCAGAAATAGTGAATGACAGTATCCATATACAATAACAGGAAGTGAATCAGTGACCCAGTTTTAGTTGTTGTTTGGATTTAGTGTATAGATTCTTCTTTAGAAGGCTGCTAGAACAAGATGAGTTCCAGCCACCTGACTATGATCATCTCTATGAGAACACTGATTGGATTAATTAATTACTTCAAGATTTCTTACACATAACCCTGGCACACTTTAAGAAATACTCTTTAGCCAGTTATAGATTTTGCTACCAACAATACTAATAACTAGGAATATTCTCTTCAAAATTTATAAATTTATGCTGAAGGTGCTATAAATGTAATTTATGATCATGTTAAAAATTAAAATCCTAATAGCTACTTACTTACACTTCAGCTAAATTAGAGGAGAAAGCATGCTCAGGCTTTTTTGTTTTTGGTTTTGCTTTTGTTTTTGTGTTGTACAAGATTAGGGCAGACTCTTAGGTAACTTGGATTAGTGTCCTTGTGTAGTCTGCAAATAGGATATCTATAAATAACCTTAAATCTTGGTTTAGTTTGTATTTTTATATGTTCCAGGATTATGAGAACAGGACCAGAGTGAGAGTATGAGGTGAGCAAGAGGTAAACTTGCATATGAGAGAAGAAGAATCACCTGGGGTTGTTTCAGTTGACTTCAGTTCAAGGCTACCTTTTATTCCATAGTTTTGCTCAGGTATAGAAGCATAGATTATTGTCATTGTTATTCCAGTTGACCAGTATTTTATTCATGGAACACACTGTGTCTGAATTTAGAAAATGAAAATACAGATAAATCCACATATCAAAGAAGAGAAGGTATACTGACAACTGACAGGTATATCAGATTACAGATTTGTCATAACGTCAAAAGAGCTTCAGCTGAAGTACAGAAGAGTGGGAAGGTTAAGGAGCGTGCACTGTCGGGACTGTTTTGAGATGACAGCATGAATGTTTGCATGTTCAAAGAGTTATGACCTTTAAAATGCTATAGGAATAAAGACAAAAAATTGTTAAGATAAAGCTTTTCCTTGGAAGACTATCAATACCAAGAATGATTACCACTTATTGGATTCTAGTGGAGAAAGGAGGAGGACAAGTGTCACCCAGCTGATCTGACTTCCTTGATTTTATTGTTCTTTTGTTTTTTTGTTGTTGTTTTTTAAAAAAATCAAAATTTAGTATTTCTTGAAAAAAGTTTTCTTCATTCAGGAGAAATTGCCTCAGCAATCCGTAAATCTGATTTTGGATTCCAGAACTCTATCTCCCCAACTCAAAAAAGGGCAATATGAAAACACCATGAAATCCTAACTACAGATGTGCTCACTGGGACATGTAACATTTCAGTCATAGGTCTTGTGAACTACTGATGTGAAATATCTGAGTATCAAACCTTTAACTACTCCTGTATACATTTTATATTTTATAAAATTTACTAGTTAGTGTGCTTTCAAATGAAAAGTTCAGTATTTTTCAGTACTATGCAAAAACATAAAACTATTATTTCTGTCATTTATAAATAATAAAAATAAATAAATATGTTTTAGCTAAAAGTGAATGCAGTTTTGTGCCTGATTTTCCACTGATTAACTTTTCACTTGTTAATTCTTTAGAGATGGATGGTGTTTATTGACAGTCTCACAGAAGAAAGCTGAAGGAAGAAAATTCCATAGAGTAGAAGTCAAATGTTAAAAATGGTAGGGGGAGAGAAAGTGAAGAAGAGGAAGAACAAAGTCTGAAAGTTATACAGCAATCTCTTTCCTGTATTAGAACTAACTTTGAAAAGCTCTAATCTCAGCTCTTGACACTGCTTTATTTTTCAGTCCCAAGCAAGTCACTATTTCTTTTTGTGCTCGATTTCCAGAGCCAAAATGCTGTTCAGAGAATGTATTTAGTGAGTGTCGATTTGTATGCTGTGGATAAAGCTGTACTGGTGATGTGTGCACAGTGTAGGACTTGGCACCCAGTGACAGTGTTGCAGGACAAACATGCAAAATAACTTCTCTGTAGCAAAGGTGGTAAAACTGCAGCCTATACGTAATATACATATTATATGTAATATTTCTCTAACAGTTTATATGAGTAGTAACAAAATTAGATATGAAGTTCAAGGCCTTATCACATGGGAAGTTGTCCTGGGCACTGTTTCCTATGAACTAGTATCTGCAATGAAAGTTTCCAGGGGGATTTAGCAACATCAGAAGAAATACTCTTAATCTGACGGTACAAGGATGCAAATACTGACTTGATCATAGTGTTTGTTAAATGGAAAATAGGGGGAGGAAACTAACTGCAGTTAAATCAGGCAAGGACTGAGAGAAGATCTAGCCAAAAAAGCATTTTTACTGTATGATAAAACATTTTTTGTCTGTGCTGTCTTTTAATTTTGAAAAATGCACTTGAATAAGACAAGCTGATACTCAAATTATAGTATATGATTCCAAGAACTGGCATAGCTTTGTTCATTTGTAGTGTTTAGAGATCACATGAGGATAATAAATCTGCTTTAATGAAGTATAGGCTTTTACGTATACTCTCTTCCTGATTTGCCAAAAAGTTTTGCTTCTCACCCTGCTTGTTGTTGTCATCATTGTTTGAGTTACTCAAGGTTATTTGAAGTCTCATGTTGCAAGCAGTTTCATAAAGCTACAAGGTCTGAATAAATAGGTCACTTAAATTCAGGGTCAGTATATGTTCATTTGTACATTCCTGAATCCAGCTGTCACTAAATGAGAGTTCATAGACAGTAACTTAAAAAGGGAAAAAATAATTTCTGTCAACTCTCTGTGGCTTGGTGAGTTAGCAAACAGGATTGAGTAAAAATAGGACAGTTAATCATCTGTAGTACAGAGATCAAAGCTGTTTGTGGGTGGGACTAGGTCACTTGGTGCTCTATCGTTTCTCAGTTTCTTTTTGTTGTGTCCATTTTAGAGCAACAATGAAGCTATGGCACCACTGGTAAAGCCAGGCAAGCATTCCTCTTCTGCATGACGAACCCTCCGGACTCTCCTGTCCCAGACAAATCAAGAACTGCTTTATCCTTTCTCTCTGGAGCAGCACGTACAAATGCAGAAGTGATGTATATCCAAAACCAAACACAGTGTGGCTACTCAGAAGTGCAATTTAGATTAAATATCTGTAAAGATAGAGAGAGACTTTTATGGACTCAGCCATTATCTTAGTCACATCTCTCTCAGCCCACAAGACAGGTACAGAGAGACAAAGAGAAGGAAGCAGCTACAAAGTCTGGGGATACTTTACCTTTGAAAAAAGATGAATAGAATCATAAGTTTCTGTAAAGTAGAAAAGATCCCCAGTATTTTAGATGCTGTGAGTTATCTTCTTGAACTAGTTTGTTTTCAGCTGTTTGCTTAGGGCCTTGTTCTGCCTTGCCTGACTTACACTGAGCAGCATTCTAGAGAGAATGCTGTGTGCAGGATGGGATAGGGAATTTATTTTGAGTTGAACATTTGCACTGTGGACACAGCCCTGTACTAAAGCGTCAGTGCAACTAATGAGTCTCAGAGACATTAAGTATAGTTCTCTCTCCAGCAAGTGGTGCATTAACACTGTAGAGCAGTTAGCTGCCTTTCAACCATGCAACAGATAGTTTCACAGATTTCTGTATGTACTTTGGTGTAAATGCAGGCGGACGTTAGATGTGCCTCCCTCGGTTACAAGAGGTGCACTTTATCAGGATGATGAAAGAACTGTAAACTCAGAACTATCATTCTTGTTTGTGTCAGAGGGGGCCTTTGAAGCAAGGATCATGCTTGTGCACCATTAATTGTCCCCCACCATCATCTTCCATGGAGTATTCTGTGTTTTCTTCCTTTCCCTGTATCACTGACTACATGGATCATACCACAGATCCCATTTTATTGCTCCTTCCCAGTCAGTGGTGTCTCTGTCCATCTTTAGGAGGCTTAGCTTGCTAAGGCTCAGTTCACTTCACTGAATGCTCATTCAGCAAACACAGGTCACCTGTGAAAATGAAAACAAGACAGTGCTCAAATACAACTGTAAATGTTAAAAATTAAAAAATATTACAAAAATACATAACCTAATTTCAAAACATGTCCTCTGATTTGTGACAACATTCATTAGGATGCAGTTTTTGTGTTTTTTGTAAGCAAGTGCAGTCTTTATAACTCCAGAGGGTTATAACCAGTATGGTATCCAAATATGACTGCAAATGTTACAGTTTCACTATTTGTTCTCCATCATTTAGAAGCTCAGAACGATAATCTTCACTCCCTAAAAGCAGCATTAAAAAGTGCAGTAAGCTATACTTAAATATTCCATTCCCACTGACTCTGAGACCTCACATGTTTACTATGGTCACTGGTACATTATTTCCTTCCCGTGAGATAATCCATTTGATGTTTTGCAGCAGATATTTACTACATGACTTCTAGGCCTTGGTTAAACAGATTTTCTTATTTTTCCATTCTGTCACAATAAAAACTACAGTGAAAAATGTAGAGGTACTAAATTATAACTATTATGCGACTTAGTAATTTTCATCATTGTCACTTGGCCTGTTCTGCAGTAGAAGATATTTTATCCTACAGTAAATTTTCAAAAAAGATTTTGGATACTCAACAAGAAATAAAAAATGATTGTGGGTTTTGGGTTTTTTTTTGTTTTTTGTTTTTTTTTTTTGTCAATATGAAGAATAGTCCTGGGAACTGCAGGAGAAATCCGTGTATGCAAATCCTAGCCAATAATTGCAGACCAAGCAGGTCTTGGAGGCCATTTTTGAAAAAATGTTCAAAAGCTTTTTTAAGAGACCCACACGTTTCAGGATATAACCAACAGGAATAAAGCTTTGCAATGTCTGCATCATATTTATATGTTAGCTATTAAAGAGGTTGTTTTAATTTTCTTTGTGATAGTCCCACTATGATAGACTTATTAAAAATAATAAGTCTATTAGACTTATTAAATTTATTAGAATCTGAGTTTCTAATGGTTCTGCATCTTTTACAAACCACTGTCTTGATTCTAAAGCAAAATTCTGTGTCTTTACCTTGTAGTTTTGGGATAGGACCACATGTTCATATCCTTCCAAAATCCAAAATCTCAGCTATATTTTAAATACAATATGACTGTGAGCTTTGTCATAATCTTTTGGAATTATTGCTATTCAGATATTCAGGAGTCCCATAAACTGAAGCTGAATGGATAGTTTGTCAGTGTAGAAATAGTCTGTATTGAGAAAGTGTAGCAGATCTAATTCATGCATGCATGTGACCTGATGGCTCATAAAAGATGAGCTATGGTTGGGCTACTTTTCTTTCAAGTACATTACAAATGAGACCTTATAAATGTCGAGTTAATAAATCCTTGTTAAAATTATTAACCTGATTAATTTCTCAAGTGGGTTGGATAATTCCAATTAAGAATCTACAAATATGTTACAGGAAAAATTAATATCACATCTTATAAAAACAGCATTCATTTTTGAGTTATTTCTTAACAACCCAGAGTTCATAAAGGAGCAGTAATTATATTTTTTGCCTTTAAATATACTTATGCAGATTTGTGAGGTATTAATCCAGCAGACTGAAGGGTCCACCCTGTTATGTTTATATAGTCATGTGAAAAACTAACAGTGAGGGTGTGCACCTTCCTAACTGTCATGGTTTGAACTTGACTGGCAGCCACACACCATGCAGCTGGTGACTCACCCTTCTCCATGACCAGTAAATGGGGGAGAAAACTGAAGGAATATAAAGGAAAAAAACTCATGGGTTGAGATAAAAAAACAGTTTAGTGTTTATAATAAACCAAAACAGTAATGATAATGGAAAGTACAAATGGGTAATTCACAATGTGATTGCTCACCACCCACTGACCGATAAGGCAGCCCACTCCCAGCCAGTGATCCCAACAGAACAAAGATCACGCCGTTACAGACTGGAAGCAAGAAAGAACCTGCCTCTTTTATATCCTGAGCATAACATCACATGATATGGAATACTCCAATGGACAATCCAGGCCTGGCACTCCGGGTGTGCTCCCTCTCAGCTCAAAAAAATTAACTCTATCCCAGCTGAAACCAGGACACTACATAAGATCAGGAACTGACACTCCTTGCTGTTAAAGGTAAGTCACGTATTTTAATCTTTTCCACTTTTTTATAGTTTGTTTAACTCTTCAAGGAATGGCATGTTTTGAAAATGAAAAGAAAGTTGTTGATACTATTAGACTGCTCTCCAAGGAAAGAGTAAATTTATGCTCTTGGCAACTTGATCTTGGTACTCCATGTGCCCACCCTACCAAGACCAAACACACAAGAAAAAGCTTTAATTAGCTATGGTGTGGTAGGTGCTCAGTCCCTGGATGTGTGTCATGACAAGATCAACACTGAAGGATTCATTTTCTTTATGTTATTGATTACATACTAGGAATCTTATAAACACAAGACGGACTGTATTCACAATACCATCCGAGAAAATATTCACTATTTGTAGTCACTATTGGTAGAGAATTTTGTGGTAGACTGATTAATATGTTGCAGGAAATTCCCTGAAAAACAGCTTCAAAGAGAATCCATCTTATTTCAGAGGCAGTTGATTACCTGAATGCATGACTATCCTTCCTCTTTATGATTTACAAGGTCCTTCCACTAAAATCACTGGAATTACATGCAGAAAAAGGAAAGGCTGAAAGAGTTAGGTTTGTTCAGCCTTGAGGAGAGAAGATTTAGGGGAGACCTTTGAAGGGTGGCTACAAAGAAAATGGACACTCCTTCTTTACGAGGAGTAACATGAAAAAGACAAGGGGTAATGGGTACAAGTTATTCCTGGGGAGATTCCAACTGGACAAAGGAGGAAAATTTTTCACAATGAGAGCAATCAGCCACTGGAATAATCTCCTGATGGAAGTGGTGGATTCCCCAACACTTGACACTTGTAAGATTCAGCTGGACAGGGTGTTGGGCCACTTTGTCCTGATCATGTTTTTGCCAAGAAAGGTTGGACCAGATGATCCTTAAAGTCCCTTCCAACCTGCTATTCTATGATTCTATGCTTGACAATCAGTGTGAAAATAATCAGGTTTGTAGACAGTATTTGCACTTCAAATACTGAGATACTGGGACCTTTTGGCCATTTTACCATCTTGGTACCTGCTTTACCTGAAAATTTGTCATACTAATAATTTCCTTCCCCTGCAGTTTATATGCTTGGATTCTTTTTTTTTTTTTTTTTTTTTTTTTAATATATATTATGAAAAAGATCTGAATATCAGAGAAGAGGGTTTCTTTTTGTTGTCTGACACAGTCCCTTAATAAAAGGTCCCATTGAAATTCTCTTATTCAGATTAACTAGTTCTTTCCTCAAGAAAAGTAATGCTTTCATTATGATGGTACTATTCAAGGTACAATTCAACGTAATGATATCACTGTCTATCTAGATTATGCATGCTGTTCATTTGCAGTTCTTTGTGTAGAAAATCTGTATTAATCTCTTGTAAATGTAATTTAAAAGAGTTAGAAATTATGCAAAATCAAGGGTAAAAATATAACATTTTATGGCTCTGATTCCCCTATTAATAATTTTACACTAGTAAATGGAGTAAATCCTTACTTACATGAGTCTAGTTAGAATATAAATGAGTTGTTCTCAGTCTTGGATAAGGTGACCACACTTCTGCTCCCATTTTCCTCTGAATATCCTTATTCACATTAATTGTGATGAGTTTAATGCCTGAATTGTATGAGAAACAAACAGAATATCAGACATGCAGCTATCTAGAGCAGTCATGACAGTCATTTGTGTGAATTATTCAAGCTACCGATGGTGTCTCACAGTGCCTGTTGCTACTGAAGTGGAAACAAAATCAATTGTATACAATATGTATAGTAATATGTACAGTGTGAAGGGAAAGCAGATGGCAGGGATGCATAAAACTTTAATGTCCTCCAATCTGTTTACTTATTTTAATCAGCTATCATAATCATCACCCACTGTGTGCTTTGTTTACATGGGGAAGTGCTGGTGTGATCAAGCAGAAGAAAATCCCAAGAAATGTGCTAGTTCCAAAACCTGCTAATTAGAATTAGAAAGCTACTGTATGTTACAAAGGATTAGGACAGACTAGAAGATGCCATGAAGAGTTGCCCTCCATTTAGGACTGCATTCACTCACAACAATACTGAGGTGAAGTCTGTGCCAGCACAGATTTAGCAGATGACATGTATGGAGAGATGCTATATAAGCACTGGCCTATATGGCTCACATTTGCACATCCCTTGAGGTGATAACAGCATCTTTTTTTCTAGATGGAGCACATGTTTTCCTCAGTTCTTATCTCCTTCATAAAGTACTTAGAGATTTCTACCTAAAAAATGCAAGATGTAGTCCTCAATATTATTTCTACTGTGAAAATGTGACTTGGACGGAGAATGTGTTTTTTTTTCCACATTCTTTTAACATACACAAGATGGAATGAGCAACTCATATTTCAGATGAAAACTTCTGTTTTGCAATGCTGAAAGACAAAAAAAAATTCCTAAATATTAACCCCTTCTGAGATTTAAAATATTAGGTTTTGCACAAGCTTGTAAAACCCCAATATGGACTTCAGGAGTGTGTTTACAAATGTCTTACCCCGGAGGAATGCTTATGATGACTAGGATGGAGGAAGCCTGCAAATAGATTATAGTACATAACAACTGAATGAATTTGTGAATGGCACACTCATTTTAGATCTACATCCTCTTCTCTGATTCTGAACTGTTTGTTATGTTGCTGTAAATATTTCTACTATCTCAGACTGCTGTAAAAGACTTTGCCCAAACAAACAAAATATACTGGGGGTGGGAAGGAAAATTACTGTTCAATAAGTAATAATATTTTTATGACAGATGTAATTTTGTATTCAGTTTTAAAAAATTGAAGGGAGGATGACAGATATTAGTTGTTAATATTTTAAAATATGTCACAGAAATTGTTTTTATATACTGAACATATGTTACAAACTGATCCTACAACACCCAATAATAAATATGCATAGAAAAACTCTCCCTCTAAGGAGAAGGAAGTGGTGTAAGGGTAAAAATTGATGTTGATCAAGTTAATCATGGCCTCACAAATTCAGTTCCATGTCCAAAGTCAATGGAAGCTGCTTCTTCTTAAGTGGAAGGAAATGTCTCTGCTAGGTACTTTGACCTGGATATTCTCATTCTTGAGCTAGGGAGGTCCTAGTCTATAATTAAAGTGAAGCAGCTAATAAGCTACAAAGGGTATAATCTCACTATAGGAAGGATCACCTGTGGAGATATGACTGCTGACCTGCAATCTACTGTTCTGTGAGTTGCAAAAATACCTGATGGGAATGAGGGTATGCATCCAGGGAAGAACCCAGTGGCAAAACTAATCTTTAAAAGTCATTCTTTGAGGGATATTCCAATTTTCCTCCTACACAGATGCTTTCAGGAACCATGTCTTTGCCATTATTTTCTCCTCTGTAAAGCAGGCAAAACAATAATAACCTTTGAAAACTAATTCCTGTTAGTAATAGTGTTGACAATACCTGCAAGATGCTTATGTAATAAAAATATTTATTCAAGAAAGTATATTAATGCCTTGAACTTAATTGAAAAAGGGACTAAAAGTCTGTGGAGTAACAAACAAATCAATGACTGTGGCTGGATCCTAGCTCTTGATGTGGAGTTTTGATCCAAGCTGGGGCACAGTTCTGCCTGGCAGTATCTCTTGGTAGCAAACGGGCAGTGAATAAAAGACCTTGAATTCATTTCCCCTGTTGTCCTATGTTCATTGTCTCGAGTGACTTACCTCACCTAAAATGCATCAAATTGTTCCTCTTCCCTAAAACTGTAGATTGGAGATACGGAATGATGGCAATGGCTCACCAGGCTGCTTCTGTGATGGAATAGTTCTGTGATTCCTTTTAAGGAAGTTTTGTTTGTTTGTTTGTTTGTTGGTTGTTGTTGTTGTTGTTGTTGTTGTTTTTATTGGCTGAAGGATAGTATTATAATTTTGTGTATTTATAAAGAATTCCATGGAGGAAAGAGATTAACACCTCCAGTATGTGAAGGTATCTTCTCATCCTCAGATGACTAATGTCAAAGTGTCAGGTAGAAAATATAAGTTGGAAAAACAAAAAGTCTTTCAATCTTTAATAGCATTACAACAAATTGAGTTATACTACCATTCAGATACAGCTCCTAGAAATAAGGTGTTTTACTTTCCTTTAATTGCCAGGTATCTACGTGTTCAGTTATGGCTCTCCACATTAACACTGACACTTATGACAAATTATATTTGAAAAGCTTTTTGTTTATAATTTTCTTAGAAGCTGATTCTGGATCCAACAGAGTGTAC
This sequence comes from Athene cunicularia, assembly GCF_003259725.1. Classification (NCBI taxonomy): domain Eukaryota; kingdom Metazoa; phylum Chordata; class Aves; order Strigiformes; family Strigidae; genus Athene; species Athene cunicularia. The sequence goes on from NW_020799092.1 coordinate 62,083,658, forward strand.
CTAAGTTGCAGGTCAGTTGAGGTAACTACCATGGGTCTTATCTTAGCAAGCAGTTGAAGAATGAATCAGAGGACTTGGAAGCCAAACACAGCCCCTTAGGACCAGAGCGTTTAGTTCAGTTCATGTATGGTGTGACATGCATGCAAACAGATGGACAGAATCTTCTCAGATGAACATCAACTAATATGATGGAGTAGGAGAAATACAAGGCCTGACCTGCCCAGTGTAAGCTCAGTAATGGCTACCAAGTTCGATACAGTCCTCTGTAAAGCACAGATAAGACTTACAAATTCCTCGCTGAAAATGAAAGAAGAAAATGTTAATGTTTGGGTTACATCAGCTGACCTGTCCTGACCCTCAACAAACCAAACAAGCCTTAGAAAGTGACTGAAGAACATCGGTTTGTTTAAATGAGGCTTCCTTGATTAACTGAATTTTATTCTGTCCTTATCCTATGTGATATCCTATCACATACACTCAAATAAAAATCTGCCATGACCTGCCATGACAGTCATGCATAGTTTAAAATCAACTTACAGGAAGACAAGGTTATGTTTTATTTGGGGAGTTTTTACATTTACTTTATATAAACTAACAAAGCTGTTAAGTGTGAATGGAAATTACATGAGAGGAAAGTAAGAGGTCATGTCAGGCAAAGCTGATTTTTTTTCTCTTTCTTTTTTAATTAAAACAAAGGCATTTAACTATTTAAATACAAGTCTGCTGATGTAGACATAATTATATCCATCTCAGTTGAGTAGAAGGCTTAGCTTAGATAAATCTTGTTTTCTTTGATTTTTCTTCCTTAAGTTTGATCAGGTCCTTGGCCCAGTGCCTTGGTACTAATCACATGACCAAAAGTAACATATTTAAAATCTTGTAAGACTATATCTTGACACAACAAAATAAAGAATAAATTCAGAAATACCGGTGTTAGAACTATGAGTTGATAGAGCTCCCACATACAGTACAACACTGCTATATTCCAGAGGCAAAATAAGACATGTAAAACAATGACATGAAAAGACATAAAGTATTCAAAAACTTGTTTTATAATGATAATGAATGCCATGTGTCATAGTCTGTTTCGAAAAAAAAAAATCTGTTGAAACTGAAATAAGTAGATTACACAGGCATTTTATAAGAAATTTGATCACCACTGCTATGTACAATTGAAGTACATGATGCAAATTTTAAAGCAGGAAAAAATATGTGCACAAAATAATATGCTTTTGCTGTGTTCAGCAGGAATATGATGGATTTATGTGAAGCTGCAGCAATCACCCTTTGCTTCATTCCCCCTGTGACGTCAATTTTATGGTTCAGATGGAAGAGAGGTCACAAATACACTTATCCCCAAATCCCAGCCTTCAGTTTCTATTTTCCACCAAAGTAGAGTAAAATTGTTAAAAGTGACAGAACAAGAAAAGAAGAAGTGAGCACAGATTTTGTAGAAAATCAAACTGACAGAAAAGACAGGGACTGAAAACTCATCAGATGGGTATTTCTCTGTATTTAACAACCTATTCATTTATCAAATGTTGTTTGCACATAATGCACAAATACACAGAAACTCTTAAGCAACACATGAAAAAGACCAGTGTTACATTATTTATATTAAAACAGTAAAATCATGCATTTGAAGACTAGGAAATGCTGGAGGAGGGTTACCGGTGTACTATCAGTTCAGCAGTCTTTTCTGAAGGCTTCTGATTTGTATGAATTACAATGTAATTTTAATTAAATGTGAGTTTGGTTTTTTTTGGTTTTTTTTTTTTTGTTTTGTTTTTTTTTTGTTTTTTTCCAGGGGACCTCTGTTTCATTCACAATACAGAGTGGATGATGTTTACTTAATGAGCAGCTGCTCAGTACTTTGTTTTTGTTTCATTGTTCAGCATGTGTGGTCCCATTTGTTATTTACTAGACACTAGCAACCCAGATTCCTATTAAGAACTATTAATTTCCTCACAGACTTCTTTTTTTTTTTTTTTTTTTCTGATTTCACTATCATGTAAGAATATGTCACAGAAGCCTTCTCAGGACCCTGTGATACCAGAGATGATTCAATTTCCATCAGAGATGGAGATTTGATATGTGAAGGGCTTGAAGTCCAATATTGCTATTGCATGGCCAGCTCCAGACAACTGTGAATTCTTTATCTGTAGAATAAATTTAGATTTTTATGTTAGCTCTATCTGTTCAAATATATCTCCCACCAACTTCTACTATAACTGAAATAGTCAACAAAGTAAAGTGCAGGAAATCTGGTTAGGCAACGAGAAAATGAAGGGCTGACCTAAGTTTTCTTTAAGTATCTTGAAATACATCACACAGCAACTTTTTGAATGTGATAAATATGCATTCCTCTGGGGCAGCATTCAACTCCCGTAAATACAAGACAGCTTTTCTTTTCTAGCACTCTCTTACACCATTGTCTGCCCTCTGCCTAACCTCTGTAGGACTTTCATGGTGAGCAGCTTCCATTGCCTCTGTGGTGTATCGTTATTCAAATACCTGTACCATGCAAAAAAATACTGAGCCATGTCATGAATAGTTAACATAATATACACTGACAGTGGGGAGGGCAAATTCAGATTGCATTAACAATATTAATTCTGATGTATTGACATCTACTTCCTCAATTTTATAACCCTCATGATATTCCTTTACCATACCTTTCACATATGGCTAAAAAGGCAGAGATCTTAAAGCAGAATCTTTCTGACTCCTTATCATGTCTGCATCTGTGCATTGTAATATAAATCTTTGCCTCTTTAGGAGTAACAGATACTAAAATTCATCCTGTTTGTGTTTTTTGTTTGTTTTGTTCCCAGTTTAAGCCTCCTTGCCCAGCTGTTGAGGGTGAGTCAGAGTAAATGACAATCCATAGTTGAGCTGGGTACTGGGATTTATTTAAGAAACATCAAGATTAGCACTTTTACCCTGTTTGAGTATCTTACTCACTTGCTTCCCCACAGTGCTATGCTCACTTGGTCTCCACTTCTTTGCTGGGAGGTCCTTGCTGGCCCTGGAAGATTGTGCAGAAAGCTGAGCTGTTTCATGCTGTGCAGGCTGCTTGCAGCTACCCATCCCAGATACTACCTGACAAGGTCCCTGGATATTTCCCAGCATTGTCTAAGGTCTCATTTTTCCAGAATCCTCCATGACTTGCAGGATGTTTCCTCCAGTCAGGATCATCACTTTTTCATTTCCAGGCCCCCTTTTTCTTTCTGAAACTTTTTCTCAGGAAACCTTCTATTTGGCATCTGTCTCTTCTTTCAAGAACTTTGTTTTCCTGCCTAAATAATGTATGTACAAAAGCACAACCTGTAATCCATTTCTTAATTGGTGGATCCATCTTTGTTTTTTATTAATTGGAGGATTCAGAATGTGCCACTTTTGTTTAGCCCAGGTGTTACCAAAATTTACAGCCAGCTGGTAGTAGTTGCACCCGACAGGTAGCAGATTTCTACTTTAGCGTACAGAAGTTCAGTTTCAGGCATTCACCGCCTCACACACAGATGTATTTAATTCTGTTCCACCTGTTAGCATTCAAAGTTTAAGATATTTTTGCCTACTAGTCTGTACTAGATTTGTTCCTTTTTCTAGTTTCTGGTACCATCAAGCTCCCTGCTCCCTTTCAATCTACTTTTTCTTTTGTTTCAGGACTCTTGCTCAAAAAATATTACTTTCTGTTTCTCATTCTCCAAAGCCAGACAGAGGCTACTGAGGAAAAGGAGACCTCAATCTGGAAAATCTGAAATCAGCCACCATGGGGAAGGTCTGTCCTGACATTAATTATTCTGAGTACATGGCATATTTGAAACCAGTTGATCCTGGAAACTGAGAAACTTGTCCATTTTCAGTGATGATGAAGTCAGACATGATTTTCCTAAGACGTGAAAGTTTCTGACTTGCACTTATGGACCACAGCTTTTCACATAATTTTAATTTGAATTCATAAGGATTAATTTCTGTAAGTTGTGTCAAGTCACATTCCCCACATAAAAGACATTCTTTTCCTTTACTGAGGCCCTTATTTTACCTTTTTACAGAAAAGACCATTTGTCAGTTTTAGTGTATGAGGGATTATTTTTTCCTCCCCATTGGCCAAACTAAATGTTTTCCTTCAGCTTAATTTCCTTAAACATTTGAATCAAATTGTCGTGATGATAATAATTGTCATTGACATTCCCACTTGTATATGTCTTCAGATTTAAATTTTAAGATGTTAGATGCAAGTTTTCTTGCTGAAAAAATATGAATTATTGTCCATGCAGCAGGCTAGCAGATGTTCCCATTATTCTTTTAAAGCATAGACTATAGACTCTATGTGCTGTGCTAGGGATTGAATATTTTGCTTAAAGAAGATTAACTCAGTCATAGATTTTTAGTGGTTTTCTAGGGGAAGAAAAACTTAGCCAAATCATTGTTTCAGTTCAGTTCTGTCATTTAGTCATAGTGTTAGATATTTCTATTTTATTCTAAATTACACCATGACACCATTTTTGGAATGAGTGCAGTTCAGCATGCATGGTATTGAGCCTGTATGTAATTATCAGAATACGTTATGTACTGCATTCTCCTCTTATTCTAAAAAGTACATTTGAATCCCCAGCCATTATCTGGTTCCTAAATACCATACTGCAAGCAAAAGAAATTATGCATTTTATGGAACTGGGAGGGAAGATTGTACCACAGATCTCGATATATTCTGATGCAGTTGCATGCTCAGAGTTTTATAGGGGTGAATGAGAACTTGAAGTGTACATAACACAGTAAACCTGTAAGTTTATGTATCATTGACATCAGTATAGTGTCTCTATATCCACAACAATTAAAAATCACAAATTTGCATCTGATTATAAGGAAGTGAAAGAACATCATATTAATCACTAGCATGACAATAGTGAATTCTTATATATGCTAACATGTTTTCATTAAGAATTCCAAAAATTTCTTGGCTTAAATATTCAAACCAAATTTAAGGCAGAATCTCTACAAGTAATGAGATGAGGTGCTGAGGTTCATTTCGTAGTAGAGGGCTATGTGCAGATGCTCATTTATTGTTCACTGAAAGCATAAGCTAGAGGTTATCCCATTTGTACCTGCAATGTCTCCATCAAATCAAAAAGTGAAGGGACTGAAACATAAAAATGTTACAGACATGCCCATGTTAATAACAAATTGCTCACTAGGAAAACAAAACAAAACAAAACAAAACAAAACAAAACAAAACAAAACAAAACAAAACACAAGGTCTCTAAATATGACTGCTTGACTACTGACTATTCCAGCACTATTTTTTAACTGATTAGAGGATCACACAGGTGAAAGGGAAGCCAATTCTAAGCCAGGCTCCATTAATACTGTTTTGAAGGGTAATACACTTCATGTGTTCTGTCCTGTAATGTTGAGACATGCAAGGGGAACAAAGAGAGTATATTAACCTCTCTCTAATGCTATATGCTGACTGGGCAAATTATTAGAAAGAAGATTAAAAAAATGTATCAGGGAGAGAGAAAGAAAAAATATTCTGTTTCCTAGCAACATGCAGGCAAAATGGCAGCCCAGATGTTTTCCTTCAGGGTCTCAAATTCAAACATCTAATCCCCTAAATTTACCCATTCCCTATTGATGTCAGCCAGCCGAAACAGTGTGTGAATAAGATATCATTTGCCTCTGCTAGTACTATGATGTGCTTTTGTCCTGTTCTTCCCTGAGTGGACATACATAGGCTCTGGTTGGACTACTGGGATCAAGAAATGCAAAGAAAGGACATCTGATTGCTTTATGTATGAACCAATGTATTTTCACATTGCATTTCAACTATTGTCTCTGATCTGGCCGAGTAGTAGACACCAGTCTTCAGAATAAATTAAATCAATTTAAATAGGGTAATTATGTGATAACTTAATGAAATAAATTGGCATAGATACCTGGAAACCTTAGCACTGTTTTTTAGCAGATTAACTTCAGTGTTAAATAAGGGTCACATGAGAGAAGTACCAGTGAAGTACCAGGTCTACTATGTTAGTATTGGCTACTGAGATGTAACTAATGTAGTTCAGCTGAGGTAAGAGGCAGAAGCACTGACCTAGAGAATCTCTTAAATATTTCAACACATACATACACAAAAGAACTGAAAGAAAAGAGCAAACTTTTAGCATCGCTAAAGATTTTATTTGGGCAGAAGATTGTGAGATTGTGTTTAAAACATATCACATCTTTATAGATGCAATAAATATTTTATTTTCAAATATTTTTAAAACACAAACTCTAGCTGCCGCTAAAATGATGTTTGCCAACCATAAGAATGCAGCCACCATATGGACTTTTATATCAACTGTAGTTGTGATAATATTGCATATCACAGTTTATGAATGAATTAAATATTGACTTCTTATGGTTATCAGTTAAAAAATATTTTAAACATATGAAAAGTAGACATTTGTGATCTTCACTTTTTGCATTTTATACTTATTTAAATAACAGAAGATAAAAACTGTAAAACTTTTTAAAACACAGAACTATTTTTACTTTTAACCTATGAAACAGACAAACAAAAGAAACTGAAAAGCATGAAAAAAAAAAAAAAAGAATAAATTTAAACTAAATAATAAATTTTGTTCTGCAATGTATGTGTATTGTTCCGATATTTCTGTCTAGGAAATACAGTTACAAATTTCTAATTTGTGGGAAAATATTTATTAATGTGCATTTTATAAATAATGAATACATCTTCATTAAAAACTTTCCACTAGAGAGATTCTTTGTGCAATTTTGCCTTACATTTAAACTTGGAACCTTGTAGTATATGTTAAGCACACCAGTGGTGCTCTCTCTGAAGGTTCCCTCCCAGTTGAAGTAGCCATCTAGAGTGTCCCATTTGCAGTACAGACACAAGGTACCTTTCTCAGTAGAAAAACACATCTTATCCATGTTTCTCCACCAGCTTGGTCTCTATCCATGAGCTGATTTCAGTTTGTAATGACAAGGCTATCCATATAGAAATGTGATTTCCATTGGCTAGGTCCAGAATTGTGGTACATCCTTAAGTACAACTCATGTGAACTTTAACAACTCACATATAGGATATTAATTCTTAGTGATCATTTACCAAGGTATTTTGGTGTCTAGCAGTCTGGTGTAACTTGCTTATCAGCTGTTCAAGACACTAACTAGAAGCACTTTGGATGCTGGTTGCTGATGCTCTGAACTTTCTGCCTGTTCCTCTGTTTTCCCTGCTTTGCACCTATCAGGGATCAGTACCACGGGTTGAGCAGAAATTACACACTAATAACAACCCAAATGTTTACTGTACAACTTTGGACTAGTTACTTTTAGGTCAAGCTCTATAAAAAGATTAGAACTACTTTGCTTGTCCAGAATCAGGTATAAGTCTGTACTAATTGTTTTGTAGACTGTTCCACTAGTTCTTCTTAGTTCTTCCAGTCAATGATGAACTCTTTTCATACAGATTTTCTTTCTTTTTTCCAAGAGCAGATCCTTTTCTACAAAAGATCTGGTTGGTTGGTTTATTGGTTGGGTGTTTGGGAGTCATTTGTTTTACTTAGTTTTTGCTGTTCTAAACCTGGTAGTTCACTGTCAATTACTGAAATACACAATCACAAATTATGAACCCTGGCTTCTTACATGACGTATATTGCAACCTAAGAAAGAGTTTGTTTTTAGGGGAAAAAAAAATAACCACAACACTGAAGAAAGAGGTGTGTCTTTTGCCCAACAATCCACTGATTAAAATCCATAGTAAAGGTGAGCATAAATACTACATGAAGTTGTGACATTGCCCAACAGTGAGAAATTAACAAAGAATGTAATAAGAGGTCAAGCATACAGTGACATTGTCCTAGAAGACTTCATCATTCAGGAATTTTGTAATATGTATATATCTATCTGATTAATAGTCCTTAACAGATTTTGTTTTATTGACCATATACTGGAAAAAAAACATTCTTATTCAGGGAAGGATTTGAAATTACATCACACAACTGTGTCTTAACAGGAAGGCTCAGGGTACTTAGTGTCCATCAGATGTTCTTAGTTTTTCCTTGACGGATTGTTTATGTATTTTGCAGTAACTTTTCATCAGACGAAGTACAGCAACAGTCCAGGGAGAAGATGTAGGAATTCAGGATGCTTTTCACTAAGGTGAAAGTTCCGCTAGACAATCTAGGTTCTCTTTGGTGCTTTCCTTCTGGTCTCCAGAATCTTTAATTAGTTTCTTGACAGTAGTCCAACTTCACAGGAAGAACAGGAAATGTTTTCTCTACCCCTTACAATGTTATATTATAGTGCAGTTAAGAGATATGGTGTTTGAACCTGTCAGGCTGAGTACTTTGAACCTGTGACTTCACAAGTGTGAATTAATGTTTTGACAAGTATCTGTGTATATACATATATATATATATATATAAAACATGGTTACACCATAGGCTCAGATCTCTATAAACTGGAATAAGATAAAACAACCTCCCTAAATCTTACTATACATTCTTTTTCTTACTCTATTTTCCAGTTCAAAAGCAGGGCAGTTTCTCACTTCTTCATGGTATGTCTGTTTCATAGCCATTCATTTAACAGTATACAAGTTTGACAACTGCCAGAACTGTCAGTTTGGATCTAAGTTAGAAACAAACATAGAGCCAGTAGCATCAAACTCAGTGATTTCAGTTATTGCTTTTGAGTATTTTTAACTCATTATGAAGATTTATCAAGGTGAAGTTGAGACCATTCAGTTCATGCAAAATAAATAAAATTCAGTATTGTTAATATTTTAAATTCTGTTTTGGTACTATTCTAATATACTGTTGGCATTCTAATATTTACTATCATATATTGAAATGAAGTGTGCTTGAAATGATGGTGTAATTCTCTCATTTATGACAAACAAAATGTATCTCTTCTGATATACTGTAGGTGTTGTCACAATCCCTTAAGCCTTTCGTTGCCTTCAAACCCACTTACAAAGAAAATAAACTTTCTAGGAAATAGAAGCATTAGTAAAGTGTTAATCTATTTTAAGCCTCAAGCTGTTTGAAAAATCAAAGATTTGCCATGTGTCTACAGAGCTAAGAATGAAACTAGAACAGTGCTGAAAATCCCGTTTTGTGCACTGCTGGCAAAAAGAGCAGAAAACACGACTGTGCAGATTTGCTATAAAACATAACAGTGTGCTGTTTTCTTACCTCCAGCCCATTTTTTTTTTTTTTTTTTGTTTTTTATAAATACTTATTTTGTCAGCAGGAAATTGTTAAACTTTTTTATAAATATTAGTTATGGGAAAAAGCATAGGTCATTACAGTTCATAAATATAAATTCAGCAGATACATATGCATAAGAACATACGTGCATGCACATATAAAGAAATGTTCAGGTGACATATTACTGTGAAAGCTATCACAACAGTAAAAATTCCAATTAATGTCAGAGTGATGGTGGTCAGTATAGAAACAGCTTGTCGAGCAAGTCTATGAAGTCTCCATCTTTAGATATATTCAGATCTTGCCTGGACAAGATTTTAACCAAACTGATCTAGCGGGTTTTGAGTGGGGAGTAAGAGTAGATAATCTCCAGGGGTAAATTACAGCCTAAATATTCTATGGTTCTACTGTTCATTAAAATTATCACTGAAACAAGTAGCTGCTAATATCCCCCAAGATAAATTAGAAAATACATTTTACAGAATCTTATTCTACAGAAGTGATAGAAAGCTCCCCTCAGAAGGATGTTTTCAGTCAACTGTCTAGCCATAACACTGCTGGATGAAAGTATAAATTGAATCTCTTACATTCTTCTTTTCATGTTCTATTTTGCTTTCTGCATGACAATTTTTCTGTTTTGAGACATGAGGCCAAACAGCTACATGGCTAGAGGGCCTCCTTGGAAATGAACCTCTTTGGTAAGACTGGCTAAGAGGAAAGACAGAATGGGGAGAGACTACCAGTGAAGTATGGTAACTGATAATGCAGAAATGAAGTACTGCTTTCTTTTTTTCCACTTCCGCCCTAAGAAAGTGTTGATTTTCAGCTGAAAACAATTTTTTTTTTTTTAATTGATACAAAATTCCACTTCTCAGGTAATGAAAACGACTGTTTAAAACCCTCAGATAGTTAAAACTATTTTTCTCTTTTATGAGAATTTTTGGTCAGTCTTATGTTAATGTCACTGAGTATTCTTTAAAGCATTCACTTATCTTACAATAAAATGGAGAATCTACTGAAGCATACATTTTTTCATAAAATGATAATGTTACTAGTCTATTGCCCCACAGCTCTATACATGTTTTTTTTTTTCTCCTTTCTTTTTCAGTTCTCTTTCTGTCAAGGGAGTATTTTTCCTTTGGTTGACAATTAACAGTAAATTCTTTCACGTCTTTCTTTTTCTAGCTTTTTCTTGGTTATTAACAAGGTGCAACTTCACAGGATTGTCTTCCAAAAGCAAACTATCTGGCCTGTCATTTAATACATTTTTTCTCAAATTGAGACATTTTCACAACAATTTTAACACATTTCTGATATTGATCTTAAAGATTTCTTGCTGCCTTGATGGCTCATCTCTTGTGGCGGTATTAACTGAAGTTTCTCATTTTGGAGGTGGAATGAAGATGTGATCTAAAAATAGCCAAGCAAAAGACTAATTTTGTAGCAGCCTTAATGTACCACTTCAGCCCATTTTGTCACTGTGATTATTTTTTTTTTTTCATGTTCATGGAGAATTATGGCATAATCAGTTAATATAGTTTTTACTCTACTGTTTCTATGCAAGGTAGTGTGTAGAAGTGACCCAGTCCAATATGCTTTTAAACTTTCAAAAGAAATTAGATTAACAATGAATCTTTGGCTCTTGGCCAAAGGCTGTGATTCGGGGACATAAATATTTTTTAATTATGTCAGTGATTTGGGGCTACAGATAACCCAAATTCTGAATAACAAAGCATTTTTTATTGAAAGGATATACAATGTTTAATTATTTTAAAAATATTTTTAAATTCTAACTCAAAACCATAGTATCAGATTATTTTCTTGATGAAATAATATTATTTAGGGAAAAAAAAAGGAATAATTGTCAGGGAGTACACCTATGTATGAAGCATCAGATATAGAGCTAAACAAAGCTGTAAGTCATTCTATTTTTCATCATGTCTGAAACCTGATTACCATTTTTTTAACAAAACTTGAATGCGGTGAACTGGAAATGGACAAGTTCAGGTTAGAATAATTCTGCACTAAAACTTGTCAAATTATACATTATGTCTAATGGGACATGGGAGGAGCAGCAAGTGTGGAACCATGCAAAAATAGTAGCTTCGTGGGATTTTTTTTTTCCCTTTTGAGCTATTCAAGCACCAAGCCCTGTTGCCATCAGAAAACGTTTCTGGGTACTTAATGTTAGAATTGATTTGACACAGAAATAGTCTCCACCTCAGCCTTGCACAGTTGTCCAGGCCCTGCCATGACAGCAGCAAATTCTCTCATGTTAAAGACACTTGGAAACATTTGTATTGATTGCAATGATTTTAGGATGATATGTTGAAGGAAGCAGATATAAATACTAATGACAATCAACAATACAAGAAATGAGTGCTCCATTGAACATGCACACAGTCAAAACATTTCAGCCTTCACGTTGCAGATTCTTGTGATCTAGTCTTGTTTACCTTAAATTGTTAACTCAACAGTGTAAGAGATATCAAAAAAAGGTTAGTAAAATAAATGTCCACACTAACATTTTTCAGGGATTAAAAAACCCCCAAACTTCTCTAAATACGTACTGATAAATCTGTCCTCAGACTGCTCTTAGGCAAAGCTAAGGAAAATCCCATTTGTAACAGAGTTACTGTGTTTCTATCACCACGCCAAACTGTTAATTTATACCATGATTTTTCTCTAAGGGACAAGTACACCAACCTAAAATATTTCATTTTGCTTTCTATAAAATCTGTGTTAAGGAAGCAAAAAGCCCCCGACAAATCAATGTCTTATTTGTCTTATTCTTAGATGCTGAAAAGATCTTTGTTAATGCCTGGAAAGCAATTACATCTGAAATACAATGAACATCTTTGACTTCTGTTGTATTCTAAGCAATTATTGTATTTTTTTTGAAAGCTGGAGGAGCTTCAAAAGTGTGGGAAATTTAGGTCAGTTGAATACTTAAATAGGAATGATTTTCCCTGATCTTAATCAAAATGTTTTGGGAATTTATGTTGCCTCTGTTTCTGTTTAGCTGAAAAAAATTACAACAACAGGCTACAGAGAGCAAGTACATTACTTCTGGCTTGTCAGTAGAGAGGAAATAGAGAACTGTCATGCCCAGAACTAGTGTTTAATTCATTATTCTGTCTTTTTTTTTCATTAAATGTATTTTCCTTTATATTTCTATCATAAAGTCTTCAACTAAAATCAGACATTTTTAAGGATAATATAGTTACCTTGCCATATAAATCTTCATCGATCCCATACAGTTGTGGAGAAAGCCAAGTCATAGGTTATCATATTAATGGATCATGTCCAGGAAATGATGGTCCTAATTGTCATGACAGGTACTGCACTAAAATGCTAACTTTTAACACAGTTCTGGAAGAGAATCTGCTGCAGGAAGAGCTAGAAAGCCTTATTCTTATTTGGTTCTAACATTACATTAATCTTTTCTCCCATGTTGTGAACAAGGCTAAATATCCAGAAGATAACAAGATACCCAATGCAATGCATCATTATCTCTGCTGTTCTTCTGGGGTGCAAAACTCTTAATCCTAGAAATTGATTTAAATGGGATTATTCAGACCAGAGTTCTCTGATTACAGGGAAAAAAACAGAGCAGCTGTCAGTCATGGAAATACTTTTGGTTTTGCAAATCACATTGTTAGTTCTGTACATTAAAAGGTAGCTGATATGGGTGAAATGCTTTAAGTGAGAATTGCAGTGATTTTCCAGAAATAATGAAAATAATATTATCTGTATTACATAACACTATTCACTCCAATAGCTTCCACACAGTTTTAGAGCTAAACGTACACAGTACTACTGAAATGCCTTTACCAATAAACTGGAAAGCTCAGCCATCCAATATGTAACACAACAGTGACAAGTCAGAATGTTTCAGCCAAAGGATTTTACTGAGTTCTGGGAAAATTTTTATGGAAAAGTCATAGAGCAAACCAGACCCTGTTTTTAGAAACTGTTCTGAAAGAGCTACTTATAACAAGTGCATTCTGTCCAGAACAGAAGGACCTGTCCTGAGTCATGTGTTCAACTCTTGTAATTTGGGACTCCTGGTATTTTGAACACTAAACCATGCCATGAGAAATCACTAACTGGCAGAGCAGAGTATTATAAGTAGTGTTCAGCCAATGATCCAGCTCTTTATGTTTATTGTACAAAACATATGCACTTCTGAAGGGAATAGCTGCAATGATCTGCAATTAGCTTGCAGTATCCAACTCCTGGTTACTTTTGTCCCACCACACGGAAACATTCTTTCTGTGAAAAAAATTAAAGCAGAAATTTGTTAAAAATTAGGGTTCTTTGTGGGACATCTGAGGAAACCATGCAGCAAAACACGCACGACACCCTTGAATGACAAGTCTTTTTTACCATTAAGTGTACCTTATTGGCAGATAGATAATTCCATTAATACAATGAGACAGTGTAGCTTGTCCTGTGAAAGCTAACTTGGGTTTGGTACAGTTGCTAATATATCATTACACTACTTCAGTCAAATAAAACTAATTTTACTGTATTATAGAGTTGTATCAGACTCAACACAGTTTAATAACCTGTGTTCACTAGAAATTGGTTCCACACACAAAGGATGGCTCTTCATGTGTAGAGAAATGCTGAACCTCAGACATAGATACCTGCGAAATGAAGACAGAGTTAAAAAAATTATTTGTCCTTGAAGCAGATTTTCCAGAAACCTGAATGACCAAGCCACCCCAGGAAAAATGTATTAGCACAGTGCTGCAGCAAGGGCTGGTGTCCTGCTTGGAGCCTTGCAAGACCCTTTGTAGTGATATTTTCACTAATTGTGCAAATTGTGCTCTATTTCCTCAGATAACAGAGAGCTGATTATAATCTACTAAACACAATTCATAATGTTTTTATCTCAAATCTTTAAAGCCCTTACGCTTTCAGACAACTAGAAAGTACATCTTAAAGCATTATTCACCACTTCCTCCTACATGTTCAATTGTTCTGTGCTGCAAACTATTAAATGTTTCAGAAACAAACCACACAATTATAAATGAATGAGTATTTCAGAATTACAGCAGCTCATATTGTGTTATCCTAAATTAGCACTTTAAAATGTTTGATTTTACCCTACTGACATTAATTAAGCTTACCATGTGCTCATATATGACTAATTAAGGGAATTATTTTTTTTTAAAAGAGCTCATCTAGCTTTAATTACAACATACTGTACATTACACAGAAAATACTGATCCAAACTACTGCTTTCAATTCACATCTGATATATTCAAATTAATTAATGGCTATAATTTAAAATTATTAACAAAGAAACAAAGATAGTTAAATCAGATAGTTTAAATTACTGTATGTCCAGCTACTTGAGAATGAGACAATTATTGTCTCACAACACTCATGGGAGACAGAAAAAATCATTGACTAAATTAATGTGGCATAAGCTAATTTTATATTTCCACACTGTCTGAACAGTTCTTTTTCAAATCTGACAAAGTCTTGTGTGGCATATCCGGTCCTATCGTCTTAATTCATGTAGAGTATGTAACTGTTTGCTTAATAGAATGGGAAATTGGATTATTTTTTCCCTTTCATTCGTATACTTTGTTCTCTTTAAATTATTTGAAAATAATTTAAACATGAACTTCAATCCCATTTACTTCAGAGCTTTCATTCTGAAAGGCAGTTAAGTAAGACTACTTTCCTGAATCAGGCTCCATTTCACTCTAATCTTTCATTCAGAGTCAGTGAGGACTTTATTTCTTCTATGGACAGTGTTTAACAAAACCCAGTGCAAAGACTAGTTAGGTCTTCTTGGATACCTTAGTTACTAAAGCTCAACTAATCTGGTGGTCCATACATATAATTACAGCAATGGGGACTAGTTTAGGATCTCTACCCAGCCCTGCACTTGCCATTCACATGTGAGGAAGAAGTTTTGTGGATTGCTTATTTATTAGATAACTAATAACTGTGACCTCACTGTATTCTCCTGATGAAAACAAACAAACAAACAGAACCCAAAAAAACCCCAAGCAAATGTAAAATGTTTTCTGAAGTACACCATGAAAATTTTGCAGTTTGAGGAAAGTAATTATTTTTTGAGACTAATTCCATTGTATCAATTTCTAACTGGTAAATATCCAATGAAAAAGAACTGAAATTCAGAAGAATGAAAAAGGCAATATTCCCTTCCCCCTCAAAAAATCTGAAAGAGCCTAACCAAAAAACAGCAACCAACCAAACGAAAAAATAGGAAAAAATTGAGATACTTGACTTAAACTGTCCAGGATTTCCCTTCAGAGACCAAGTGCCTGACATCTAAGTTTCAGAGAATTAAATATGTCAAGCAAGAAAACTGGATCTTGCTCAGAGTCAACATACAGAGAAATCACTATATGAAGTCAATAAATTCAGTCTCTTATTTGATGATGAAGAATAGAGAACAACTCAGATAAATATCAAATCAGAAGAAAGATAAAAAGATAAAGGAAGATACATAAATACGTAAACAAAAAGTTTTACCATAAACCATTTCATGATTTAGCTATGTTAGGGAGAGACTGAACATGCTGGTGAGGGTTGAAACCTCAAAATGTTGTATGCATGCAAAGCAGACATTTCATTAATAAGATAACAATAATAAAATAGTGGCTTTTAAGCTAAGGGAAGTCAAATAGTCCATATTATCCCGCCAATTAAATGCAGTAAACTTGGCATGCAAATAAGAAGCCTTACTTCTTATACTTACCTCAAAACACTTCAATGCTTCAGATATTCCATGTTCTGAAGTTCTTAAAAAACAAACAACAACAACAACAACAACAACAAACAACAAACAAAAAACCCAAACAAAACCTCTAGAAATGACAGGCTGTTCCAGGCTTTTTTTTCAGATAAAGAAACAATAACAGATAAAGAAATGTAAGCACAAACAGCAAGTCTGAAACAAAGGTAAACCTCCAGGACTTGTGGATATCTCCTGTGAATTTTATTGGATGTTTAAGGAGGTCACTTGGGGGAACCTGTAATTCTGTTATAATCTTCTTTTCTGTAAAGATCTGATCTTATGATTTTACAGGTCCAGTCTCCTGTGAATCATAGGAAAAAAAAAAAAAAAACAAACCAAAAAAAACCCCAAAGATAATAGCAGCCCAATTAAATTACACATTTTCCTGTCACTTAAACACAGTTCATGGTAGATTCATAAAGGACAAAACACACCTTAAGTCATACAAGAATTGTTTATGGTGACAGATCAATTTCTATTATTTTTGCTGAGTTTAAACACATCTGTAAATAATAGGACAGAGATTCCTATTTAGAGTCCCATCCCATAACCTGCTCCCCGGTACTTAAATGAGTTGTTTATCTTTATTTAAGGCTGAAACCAGGTGCCTAAATCAATGGGGTTAAATCACTCTTGTTTGTAAAATGCTCTGTTATCAGTGCCAACAGCAAAAGAGACAATGGATGTGCCTCACTCCTCTCTGCAATTCAAACAGTGTAGGACCCCTTGAATCCATCAGAGGGATCCTACTTTGAAGAACATAGCAGAAGATGACCTTATATGGTCTTGATGTCATGTTATTTTTATCTAACGTGAACAGCTGCTTAAAATAAATACATAAAGCAATCTGTGATTTCAGGAAAGTGTCTGGCTGTAAAATAAATAATGCCTAATATAAAGTGCCAGCTAAATCTGCCACAAAGGAAGTTATTTCATCTGAAAACACTTGGATTCTCTAACCCAATCAGAAATTAAAATTTAATGAAATCAAGAAGATTTCAGTAAAAATGAAATGCCAAAACACTGTTCTATCAAAGAAAAAAACATCTGAAGTGCTGCAGAGAAACACTGTTCCTTAGTCTGTGGTTTTGTGTGCGGGAGAACTGATCATAGTTCAGTGAAGTTTTGATCAAGTTATCCTTCTTATTTCAATTTTATCTAATAGTTCACCCCAATAAAGCTTTAATAGGTCCAGAGAAATTTATGTAGAATACAAAAAGATCAGAAAAAGCAAAGTTTATATGAGAAACAAGGCAATTATTTGTCCTAATGTTACATACTGCTATCAAGGGAGTAAGTTCAATGTGTAAGAGGAATTTGCATTTAAAGAAGAGAAACGTGTATTTGGAAAAAGAACATCACTTAGCCTTTGTTAGCAAGAAATGGTGCCATAGACAGAAATTACCTCAGATTTTCTTTTAATCCTTAGTTTTTCCCCACTTTGAGGAACAAAACAAATTCATGAATGGTTAGACATCATTGCAATCTTTATTTTGCTCTCTTCTTTAACACAGGATAACACAGAGCTTTCTGAACTAATTTTAATTTGAACTAGATTGTATATTGAACAAGCAAACCACATGGACCTTAAAACCATCAGTGAATCCATTAGAAGTCTGGATAAATTATTCACATGGCTAATTGTCCTGTTAAATATGTACACTTCACTCTTAGTCTGAATTTACCTGTCATCCTCCTCCAGCCAGTGGGCATAAAACTTCAGCAGCATCCCACACTGGGCAAATGGAGAGGAAATACACGTTCACCTGATACTCTTCAGTTTATGTATCTGAAGATCACATCTGACACTTTAATCTTTACTACTCTACTCCTTATGCTAGCCATTCTCATGTTTGTAGCACATTTGTAGAACACCTCTTCTTATGGAAACACATTAAATAAATGGTAGGTCAGTGGTTCCTATGTTACTATCGCCATCCACACTGCACTGAAGAAGCAGTGCCCTGTTGGCAACACCACACTTTGTTTAACCTGGGTGAGTGCCTAAATGTATTTTTTCTACTTCCTGTGGCAGTGAACAATGTCAGAATATCAAACATTTTGCCTGTAGCCATGAGTAGATGACCTCTGTTTTAATGCTTATGTGTCCATGTTTATGTGTCTATTTGCAGAATTCAAACACTGCTTTTGAGAGTTAGTGTATCCAGAGCAAGGTATAGGAGGACTGTGTTAGCATGTCATCATGTTCAGCACACGAATCTATTTTTTCTGCATAGACCTTTACTTCACAGTTCGTTTTTTGGAAATAAATCTATTTTAGAATATTGTGGGACTCATAACATTAGGAAATTGAAGAATTCTTTCAGAGACTTCCTCATTCTTCAGGGAAAGAACTATCATCTTTTCATTCCAGATTATTCTTTTTTTAAACTGAGAGTCATGCCATGCAAAGCTGCTCTTAATAAAAGAAAGTGTTTAGGGAATTAAATTCCATCTTAAAACTATTTAATAAAATTTTAAAATACAGACAATAATACTTATAATGAGGAAATCAGAGAAAATCAAAGAAATAATTTTCTTAAAGTGGGATAATTTTCTGCTCCTGACTTTTTATGTTCTCTTTCATCCTTTTGAATCTTTAATAGAATCTTGAATTGAATGAAAAGGAGATACTTCAAGGTTTCCCATTTTCTAGGCAACCTCCTTTTATTTCTCTTTTAGGTGGGCAATAGGGGGGATTCTCACAACTTTTTTTCAAATGTGTCTGTGCTTCTGATTAGTGAGAAATTCACTTTAAATGGGCACATCTTCTCTTCAGATCGTATTTTTTCCTGAAGAGAAAGGTATGTTTAAAAAAAAGTTTTGATAGTACTTTAGCAGACTTTCCACTGTCATCTTTCTCCACCCAAGATTCATTTCATGAAGAACAAGGTTTATGCTTTTAGTAAATATTTACTAGACCTTCTCTATTCTAATCTTCCATCATGACCTTATAAAATCATTGTCTCTGTTTTTTTTTTTTTAATGAAAATTTTAATGAACTATTAGCTGCAACATTATGATTCTACTATAAATAATAAAAATTGTTATGACTCAGAGTGCATGTGACTGAAGATTTTAAATTGCATGTACTTCGGCTTTAAATTGCATGTACTTCGTTCTTTTTTTGCCTTGTTTAACTAAATAATAGTCATTAGTACTTTTTACAACTTGGTTTCTATCCTGTATGATCTGTTACTGCTGAGACTACCAAGTTTGTTCTACAATACAACCTCAACGTTTCTTCATAAGTTCCAAAAGTGTTCTGGTCAACACAGTTAAATATTATCTAGCACATATAAATTTTTAGTAACTTGTAAGATTTGTGATGTCTCTTGATATTTCCTTGAATGTGAAATTCTGCCGTTATCCTGGTCTATTATCCTTTGAGAATAAGGTATTAGAAGCATTAATCAAACATGAAGGTAGTTCTTATTTTATGTACAGAGTTCTATACACACTTCACTTCCTATATGGTGATGGTGTCATTAATTTTTCTCCTTTTAAAAAGGATTATGTGTTTTATATCTATTCCAGCAATGGTCTTTTCTAGGCCTTTTCCTTTAGCTTGCTTTTGTCTTTCTTTGATATGTCTGTACAGTCCATTCCTCCAGTGCGCCATAGAAGTTATATAATAAATTATCACTTTCTTTTTTTCTGGGCATGCTTTCAATACATTTAATAAGAACATAAACCTTAAAGCATTATAATTTCATTCTAGTGCCATGCTTTTTTCCTTCTCTAATTTCTCGGATGCAATAATATAAAACTAAAGTTTTATTTCCCATGGTCTCATAATGATGCATTCATTGTCATCCATACCTTTTTTTTTTTTTTTTTCCTAATTTGCACAGGTTGCTTCATTCTATTTCTGTAAACCTTGTTTCTCCTTAGAAATTTTTTTTGCCATTCTGTTTCTTTTAAGCCATTTGTTAAATTGATTCACTTTTTTTTTTTTTTTCTTTTCCGTTTCAAAATACTCAGTTATATCTAAATTTTTGTCTATTAAGTTATAGGGTAAAATGTGAATAACATTCAACTTCTCTCACTTTCATAGCTGAAATGTATATCTTGAAATTTAAAAAAAAAAAAAAAAAATTGTTAGGAACTGTAAAAGAAACAAACAACCGAATAAACAGTGCATTCTCCTCAATAACTCCGTATCACTTTTTTTCTTATTTCCTTTTACTAATACTCCTGAAATTAGTGTAAAATATGAAAAATTATTTTTCACACCTTTGTTTTTATCTATACAGTGCACTAAAATGAAACTCAAACTTTTTATACTTCATGGTTTTTACCAGATTTTGGGCAATTTGACAATAGAAAGTTTAGAAGTCATTCATAGAATCATAGAATATCCTGATTTGGAAGGCATTCAAGAGAATCATCGAGTTTAATTCCTGTCTCCACATAATGTAACCTAAAAGTTAAACCACATGTCTAAGAGCATTATCCAACTTCTTCTTGACACCAACAGGCTTGAGACCATGACCACTTCCCTGGGGAGCTTGATCCAGTGCTTGACCACCCTCTCAGTAAATAACTTTTTGATAATATCCCATCTGAACTTCCCCTGATGCAGCTTTTTAAGCCATTCCCTTACATCTTTTCAATAGACATTAAAAAGAAGAGATCAGCACCTCCTTCTCTTCTCCCCATCATGAGGAAGTTGCAGGCAGCAATGAAGTCACCTCACAGTCTCTTCTTCTCCACGCTGAACAAACCTAGTATCCTTAGATGCACCTCATAAGTCTTGCCCTCTGGTCTTTCCACCATCTTCATTGCCCTCCTTTGGACACATTCTAGCTTTATTATATCGTTCTTATATTATTATATGTGTGTCTATATATGCTATATGCATATTGTTCATGTATATGTTTTATATGTATTATTTTTTTCAAGGCAGGATATGAAAATGTGGTTTTTGAATCATAATGTTCCTAGAAAGAAACTTCAGCCAATCTTCTCATCAGTTCTTTACATTTTTATAATTTCTATATGTACAGTCAAAACTGCAATGAAAATCAGTGTCTACAAGCAAACACAAAATAGCAGTTTTGACTTTTAATATAATAAATGAAGTAAAATTTTAATTTCTGGCACTAACAGTTGTTCAACTAAACTTATTTTCCTTATAGAATAAAATCAAGTAAAATGTACATGACCTAATTTTAAATTAACAAGGTTATTAATCTTACAATGAGACCTCTTCTCTTTGCTCCACATATATGAAACAATGTAACATTTTTTGTTAATAACTAAATTAACCAGTTCAGCGGTAAGTGAATTTTATTCCTGTAAGTGGCAATTCTATGTATCTGGTGTTGTGGTTTGAACCCAGCTGATAGCCAAGCGTTACATTGCCAGTGTTTACTTTTCCACCCCCACTCCACAGTGAAATAGGGGAGGGACAAAAGAACTAACTCATATATTGAATAAAAAAATTTAGTAATAGTAACAAAACCAACAGTAACAATAGTAAGTCCAAAACAGGTAAAACACATCAGTGGCTCACTGAGCACAGCAACAGGTAACCAGCCCACTCACCTGCAGCAGCAATCCGACCACACCAGAAAATCCCACCACGCTGACCTGGAAAGTGAATCAGGGTGTGAGAGAGTCCATGTCTGCCTATATACTGAGCATGACATCACATGATATGAAATACTCCAATGACTGATCCTCACCAGGCCCTCTAGCTGTGCTCCCTCTCAGCCCAAGGAAAGTTAACTCCACCACCCCTTTTCCCATGTCTCACAGATATCATTCCCTGTCTATGGGCCATCCTTTCAAAATGTCTACTGAAATCATTTAGTCCAAACTTTGGGTTCCATCTGTCATGACAGTCTTTAAGGCTGGAGGAATGAGGTGGAGTTGGCTCAGTCAGTGGAGCAGAAGGCTTTGAATGTGGCACAAGCATGTTGTGAGGCACCAATTGCAATAACAGAGTTATTTGACAGTTCAATTCATTAGATATTTTCACCTAAAATCAAATCTCATTGAAGCACTCATCAGACTTCTCCATCCTTCTGTATTACCCACCAAGTGCACCCGGGTCCTTGGGCAAAAGTAATCCCACACATGGGTTTACCTTTACCCAATGCAGGAGTAATACAAACTGTGTTCCCCAATGTATTCCTAATGTGCACTATGGGGGCTTTATCCCCATCTACAGTATGTGGGAGGTTTGATTGAGCAGGGCCAGGTTGCCTGGCAGATCCTCTGGAACTGACTAACCAGGTGGCTTTTGCTAAAAAAGCCCGTCCCAGTGTTTGAAAGTTCCACCACCCATTGCTCTCAGTGTAGTTTTTAGCAACCCATTGTGTCACTCAATTTTCCCAGAGGCTGGTGCATGGTAGGGAATGTGATATATCCAATCAATGTCATGCTCTTTGGCCCAGGCCTCTATGAGGTTGTTTTGGAAATGTGTCCCATTATCTGACTCAGTTCTTTCTGGTGTGCCATGCTGCCATAAGACTTTCTTCTCAAGGCCTAAAATGTTGTTCTGGGCAGTGGCATGGGGCATGGCATTAGTTTCCAACCAACCAGTGGCTGCTTCCACCACTGTAAGCAAATAGTGTTTGCCATGCTGAGTTAGTGGGAGCGTGATATAATCAATCTGCCAGGCTTCCCCATATTTATATTTTAACCATTGTCCTCCATACCAAATGGGCTTTTACTGTTTGACTTGTTAGATCATAGCACATGTCTCACATTCATGGATTACCTGTGCAATAGCATCCATGGTGAAGCCCACCCCTTGGTCACGACCCATCTATATGTTGCATCTCCTCCCTGATGGCCTGAGGAGTCATGGGCCCAGTGAGCCAGAAATTGTTCACCCTTATGTTCCCAGTCCAGATCTACTTGATCCACCTTAAATCTTGTCAGACTGATCCACCTGTTAGATGTTCTGATGTTCTTCAGTGTCCCAGCTCTTGGGTACATGAGTGTCTACATGGTGTACTTTCACAACCAGATTCTCGACCTGAGCAGCAATATCTTGCCATAATTCAGCAGCCCAGATGGGTTTGCCCCTGCACTGCCAGTTGCTCCATTTCCACTGCTGTAACCACCCCCACAGCACATTTGCCACCGTCCATGAGTCAGTACAGAGGTAGAGCACTGGACACCTTTCTCGCTCAGCGATATCCAAGGCCAGCTGGACGGCTTTCACCTCTGTGACCTGACTCGATTCACCTTCTCCTTCAGCAGCTTCAGTGACCCGACGTGTGGGGCTCCACACAGCTGCCTTCCACCTTCAATGTTTCCCCACAATGTGACAGGACCCATCAGTGAACAGGGCACATCGCTTCTCGTTATCCGGTAGTTTATTATAAGGTGGGGTCTCTTCAGCAAGTGTTACCTCTTCCTCTGGTGCCATTCCAAAATCTTTGCCTTCTGCCCAATTTGTGATCACTTCCAATATTCCTGGAGGTCTAGGCCTCCCTATTCAAGCCCATTGTGTGATTAATATGACCCATTTACTCCACGTGGCATCAGTTGCATGGTGTGTAGAGGGGACACTCCCTTTGAACATCTAGCCCAGCCCTGGCAGTCGGGGAGCCAGGAGGAGCTGTGCTTCAGTCCCAAACACCTCTGAAGCAGCTCAGACCCCTTCATATGCTGCCAAATATCTCCTTTTTGGTTGGAGCACAGTGCTCCTCGGATTCTCTGTATCCCTGACTCCAAAACCCCAGGGGTCAACCCCGAGTCTCCCCTGGTGCTCTCTGCCAGACACTCCAGGTAAGGCCATTCTTCCTGGCTGCAGTGTAGAGCACGTTTTTAACATTTTGTCCTGTCTGAACTGGCCCAAGGGCTACTGCATTAATTATTTCCTGCTTAATTTTTTCAAAAGCTTGTCATTGCTCTGGGCCCCATATAAAATCATTCTTTTTCTGGGTCACTTGATAGAGACGTTTTACAATCTGACTGTACTTTGGAATGTGCGGTCTCCAGAAATCCACAACACCTAAGAAAGCTTGTGTCTCCTTTCTGTTAGTCAGTGAAGACACGGCTGTTATTTTATTAATCACCTCAATTGGAATCTGAAGATGTCCATCTTGCCATTTTACTCCTAAAAACTGATTTTCTTGTGCAGGTCCCTTGACCTTACCATGCTTTATGGCAAAACTGGCTCTCAGAAGGATTTGGATTATTTTCTCCCCTTTCTCAAAAACCTCTGTTCTATTATTCCATATAATGATGTCATCAATGTAGTCTAAGTGTTCTGGGGCTTCACCCCGTTCCAGCACAGTCTGGATCAGTCCATGGCAAATGGTGGGGCTGTTTCCAATGCTGGGGCAGTCGATTCCAGGTGTATGGACACCACTGCAGGTAATAGCAAACTGTGGCCTGCATTCTGCTGCCAGAGGGATGGAGAAAAATGTGTTGGCAATATCAATCGTAGCGTACTGCTTGGCTGCCTTCGACTCTAGTTCATACTGAAATTCCAGCATGTCTGGCACAGGAGCACTCAGCGGTGGCGTGACTTCATTCAGGGCACGATAGTCCACTGTCCATCTCCACTCTCCATTAGACTTTCACATTGGTCGTATAGGGCACTTAAAGGGGGAGCACGTCTTGGTAATGACTCCTTGGGTCTCTAGACAAAGAACTATCCGGTTTATGGAGAGGGATTGCAGAGTCTCAATTGGTGTGATATTGCTGTTGGTGCACTGTTGTAGTGGCAATTGGCACCCATTGTTCTTCGACCCTCAGCAATTCCCCAACAGAAGGATCCTCTGAGGGACCAGATAACACAGACAGATGTTTAATTCCTTCTGTTTCCAAGGCAGCCATACCAAAAGCCCACTGATACCCTTTTGGGTCCTTAAAATACCGTCTACTGAGATAATCTATACATGGCGTGTCTGGTCCAGTCACAGTGGGGTGTTTTCCCACTCTTTTCCAGTTAGGCTGATCTCAGCCTCCAGTACAGTCATCTGTTAGGACCCTCCTGTCACTCCTGAAATACAAATGCATTCTGCCACTTTAAAATTTAACATTAAGATGCACTGAAGCATCAGTGTTCACTAAAGCCTTATACTGCTGGGAGTCAGATGTGCCAGGCCATTGAATCCACATAGTCCAGTAAACACGGTTGTTCCTGTCCCCCCTGACCAGAGGCAGGGCTCCTCTAATGTTGATCATAATACCTGCTAATGACAAAGGGGTTTGCATGGGTGTGCAGGGGTTTCAGTCTAATCTTGATCACTCACTTCTTGTGAATAGCAATTAGAAGTTCTCATAGGATCATGAACAAAGTTGACCTTTCTGCTCTTGATTACTGGGCACTTGATTACTGCAAAGTGGAGCAGCATTTCTCCTAAAAGAACCCTATTTTGTAGTTGTTCTTCCTTCCAGCTCACATACCCACTCTTCTAGGAGATAGGTAGGTTTTCCTTCCCATTTCTTCATGTCTTCTCCATAGTCAGTCATGCAGGTGATGCCACAGCTTCCCCCATGGTGTATACCAGCTGTCTCAAGTAGAGAAAAAATTGCTTCTAATAGCTGAGATTCTAGTCCATGCAGTGCGGAGTAGGACATGTCCTCTTTAAATTGCTGGAAATCTTGAGATAATTTTTCCACAACCAAGATGAGGGGTTAAGAGAGACTCTTTATATTGGTGGAATTGGTGAGCCAATTCATTCACTGTTGGTCCCTCTTAGTCTCTCCAGTCCATTACTGCTAATGCACTGGTATATGATGATGGTGTGCTCCGTACAAACTCCTGCCACATGGGTTG
Source organism: Athene cunicularia (assembly GCF_003259725.1). NCBI lineage: Eukaryota > Metazoa > Chordata > Aves > Strigiformes > Strigidae > Athene > Athene cunicularia. Next base: position 62,109,420 of record NW_020799092.1, read on the forward strand.
GGTGCATTGGACTTCATCTGGATCTGTGGGTAGTCGTGCATTATCTGGGCCATAATAAGCTACCTCCTGCACAGCTAGCTCCCTGAAGCACTGAATTGCCTCCCTTCATAGTGGTCCACTTACTTGCATGACATACAAAATCTTCCTTGAAGGGATACCTCTCCCTCATGCTCAACAGACTGAGATTTTGTGTCTTCTTTCCAATGGCTTTGTCGATGCCCCCTTCCCTAGACAGGGATCCCACCTACCTGGCCTCCTGACCCTCTAGTTCCAAGCTCCTGGAATCCCAGCATCAGAACAGCCAGGTGATGAGTTGCTCACCTGGACGGTGGCTGAAATCTTTTTGCGTGTCTTGCAACTCACTCGGGGATAAGGATCGGGTGACTATCACTGGCTCTGCCTCCTCCTCCTGTTCTTGTGATGGGCCTGGTTCATCATCACCCTGTACACTGCGAGGGGATTTTCTTGTGTATTTCTTCTCATGTATGGGAGCAACTGACACCATCATGGGTTGGTTCTCCGGCTCAGCTGCAGCATCTGTGGTTGGGCTTGTAGCGGCTGCAGTTTCTGTTACTTGGTTACCAGATCCAGAGCCCTTCTCTTCCTCTTGAGGGTGCTGAACAGTGTTTAATAGCACTCATTAGGCATGGGCTATGCCCCAGCATGTTGCAGTGAGCTGTACCTCTCTGGAATTACCTGGGTGACAACATACTTTTTTCAAATATTTTACTAGTTCTTCAGGGTTCTGCACCTGTGCAGGAGTGAAGTTCCAATACACTGGAGGTGCCCCAGTACTGTTCTAGGTACTTGCCCATGCTACTCCACACACCCAACCACCCACAGTTCTCCAACCTTGGGGTAGAATTCCATGTGATACTCTTAAATAGTTGCTTAACCCTGAACAAAAACCGAACCACATGCATGAACACACTAGCTCCTAGCAGTAAGAAGACCATGTTAATGTCAACATTCCAAGGATATTTGGAATTCCTGAACTTCTCAAACACAATTGTAAAAAGCCCTAGGGCCTATGGCTGCATCCTATCATAGAGGAGCATCACAGCAAACAGCAAAACCAAAATCTTAACTCTCAGGGAGGGTGAGCAACAGCATGGGAAATACATATTGCAAATGAGGTGATAAAATCTTAAGGAGCCAAGCAATCAACATTGTTACCTGGTTTGTCTTATCTCAAAACCTCAGGCCCCATGTTGGGTGCCAAAACTGTTGTGGTTTGAGCTGTTAGCCAATCGCCACATGGCCAGTTGTTTACTTCCGCCCCTCCCCCCCGGGGAAATAGGGGAGGGATTAAAGAAGTTCATAGGTTGAATAATAAAAAAAAAAAGTAGTAACAGTAACAAAACCAACAGTGACAATAGTAAGTCCGAATGGGTAAAATGCAGCAGTGGCCCACCGAGCATGACGAGAGGTACGCAGCCCACTCCTCACATCAGTGATCCAACTTCACCAGAAAATCCCCCCACACCGACCTGCAAACCGAAACAGGGCATGAGAGAGCCCACGTCTGCCTATATACTGAGCATGACATCACGTGATATGGAATACTACAGTGATCGATCTGATCTGGACCTGGCCCTCTAGCTGTGCTCCCTCTCAGGCCAGGGAAAGTTAACTCTATCCTGGCCAAAACCAGGACATCTGGCAATACCAAGATGCCAATGGATGAATTCTGGTCTTATACATACTCATGTAAATGAAAGCAGAAGGTATATATATTATTACAAATTACCACTGCCAACAGGTACTTAACAACTCTAAATATTTTTTTTCTTCCATTCCTGATACTGCCTTTGAGATATTCTTGGGTAGTGGCTTTTTGTAGAATGAAAAGTTGCTGTAGAATCTATTATCCATCTAAACTAAAGAATCCTTAATGTCAATCATATCAATAAAGCTCCTTCAAGACAGTTCAACTTTTTCAAAAGAGTAGTTAAGTTTCAAAAGCTTTAGGCAGTCTTACAACCAAAGAAATTTTTACGTTTTCAAAATCAGATGTTACGGGTCATTAGTTCATGATGTGAATTCTTGCCTTTTGGGTATTTTGAGAAAATCTGTTATTTCATTAAAGTTATGAAAGAGTTCTACTATTCATGCTCTGTAACTTCCTATCATCAAGAAGTCATAAGGGATTTCAATATAAAGAGTTAATGTCTGTGTATTGCTGCTGTTTGGCCTTAAAATGCCTAATGGGCTTAAGAGACATTGAGCTATAGACTAAAAAAATCTTGCAGCAGATACTGACATAATAAGCCTTAATGGCTTTCATTGACTCAGCTATCTACATGAATTAGCAAGGAGTGTCTATATAGATTTTCCTGCTGAGACATTCATAAAGAAATTTTAATTATTATCCAGGCCAGCAATTCAAGTCTTGGTATGTCTCTTGATACAGTACATAATCTGAACAGCAAAAGAGCCACTTTAGTCCATTCAGTCAAATTTCATGCACTTCGAGGATTTAAGTAGAATGCTCCATTTATAATTAGGTAAAATTCTCTATCTACATAGACAACTCAAAAAAAAAAAAAAAAAAATTGAAGCTAGCCTTCCAAATTACTTTTTCATCTGGGCAAAATGAATCAGGAAAAACAGAAATTATCTGTGAAGAGTTTACTGAAGAACTTTTTTTTAAAGCCAGACAGAGAGGAAGGAATATCAGAAAAAAAAAAAAAAAAAAAAAAAAAAAAAAAAAAAAAAAAAAAAA
>NW_020799092.1:62112194-62187260 GCF_003259725.1 Athene cunicularia
CCCCCAATCCATTTGGATGAGTAGGATTAATGGTCTTCTTTATCTTTCTGGTAAATATTCTTAACAGTATCTCCTGAAAAGTCCTTTAAACTGTCTATTGGGTTTCTTCACTGAAGCACTAACCCACAGTTGAATCTGATGTTGTTATATTTTATCAAGAAAAAACCCTATAGTTAGAAGATACTGATATATATCAAATATTCTGGTAGTCATATTAAGTATTTCAAGTGTCTGTATCTAATGAAAATACAGAAGAGTTTGATAAATATTTGTGTGATTAAAATAGGAAGGTACAGCCAACAATAAAGTTGTTGATAAGAAACTCCTTGAAATTTGAGAATTTTAAACTTACTTCATTTTCTTCAAATGTAATTGCTTACTGTGAAACTAGGGTAAGAAATGTGCATCCATTTGTTGCAATTTTGAATGCTGGCTTTTTTCCACAGTTCTGTCTCTAGACTTTGCTTTATAATATTAGAATTAGTTTTAAAAGCTGTCTCTGTATTTTCAGTTACAGAAATGAAAATATATTTGCTTTTTCAGATTTACATGAAAGATTACTGCTTTGCTGATTTTTCTATTTCTTCAAATATACCAGAACAGATGTGATTCTGGTTTTAAAAGCTGTAATGTTATGTTCCCATCTACACTGCATTTTTTTTTTTTTTTTAAGAAACATATAATTTGAGTAAATGAAACTACATACTTACACCCCTTGGGAAGCAGAAAAAATATTACTTGCCACTATTACTCATTAATTGGTTTAGGAGGTAATTTTGCATAAATACTTGCTTCTATCTTCCTTTCGGATCAACAAAATAAGAATTTTATTATCTTACTGCTAGATCTTCAACTTTTTGAATGTGTTTACTTTTAGTAACTTCTAGAATATCAAAGTATTTAAGCAGGAGATGAAATTAGAAAAGAGAAAAGAAATTTAGGAAAGAATATTTTTAAACTTAGTAATTATCCCCTTTTTTCTGAAATCTGTAGAATATATGCACAGAGGAAGACAAAAATTATCAGACCTAGGTTTCTAGCTTGATGACTTCTTGTTTGTTTTTTGTGATTTTTTTTTTTTTTTTAATTTATAACAGCTACACAGATTAACAGTTTCCTAAATGAAACCAATTTTTGTAAGACTTTCTTGGCACTCATAATAGAAGCCAACATGGGCTGTTTTCAAGAGGTGCTCATTATGCACACATTTTCCAGGATTTTGAGTTGCTGTAATTGCTAATTGTTGCTGAATTTTAGACTACTTCTTTGTAAAAGATTATGAACCAGATCTCAAAAAAATTATAGACTGAAAATGGACAGGGTTTACGTTCATGACTTTGGTTTAATAGCCTATGGGAGCATGGTACAAAGTGAGGAAATGTGAGAGTGGGATTGGAGTTACATCACACTCCTCCCATTAGTCTTTTTATGCTTCAAGAGTTAACACTTGAAAAGGAACTTTGATGCTTATGTTAGATGTTCCCTTTCACACTGTGCCCTGAGAACATGATCCAGGCCACAAGCCTGAGACATTTCCCAGTTGAATGGTAGTCATGAAAAAGAGCTGATAAAGCAAAATACATCATAGAGTGAAACTGATTTAGGGCTTTATTAGTAAAATGAATACTTACCCATAATCTACATCTACTTTTAGGCAGTCTCTAATTATTCAATAATAGCTTAAACCAAAAGCAAAAGCACTAAATTATTAGCCAAATTTACATTCTGAAGAGTATATAATAATAATAATAATAATAATAATAATAATAATAATAATAATAATAATAATAAAATCTATTAATACTCAGATTTCTGAAATACTAAAAATCAAGAAAAACAAGATGGGAAGAGCTGAAACTATCAGTACAATTCAAGCAACACCATCAAAGCGTTGCACTCATGGTTTATTTTCCTGGATGTTACATACTCAAAACAATACATTTTATGAATTCCTAATAAAGATTTTTGGGCATTTATTTTAACATTGATTTCTTCATATTCTAGCAGTAAAGCAAATAATTTCCTGAAGATCATGAAAAGAATGAATTAATGCCTCTATCATTAGGTCTTGAAAACAACGTTCGTTATACAGAACTAGAAAAGAACCATTAAGAACTATCTGCCATTTTCATATGCTACATAATATTCTGAAAAAGACAAACCCCAAAAATAGCACCACAAAAAAGGAAAGCCAAAGCCCCATGTATTTAATATAGGCTTTGACTGAGCAGGATACCTACACTCTGTTCTCCATACAAATTAACATTTAAACTTTCTGTGGACCCCACTGTACTGCCAAAAATACTTCAACCCCAGATTAATTTTATGTATCTACAATGACTAAGCTAGGTGCGCAATAGAAATAAGATTTTTTTCCATATAGTACATGTCAAAAGATGGACTTGAAGTAGCTGTACTTCTATGAACCCACCACTAATAGTGATTTCAGATACCACCTTTTGCACTGCACTGGATACAGAGTAATTCACAGATGAGAGACATTTAAAGAAACGATAATATTTTGCCTATCATATATCATTTTTCTGGCTGAGAAACCAGTAGCTGATCATGTAAGAACTTTTATATTTTCAAAGAATGATCTGGTCAGCAAGAATAGGAGAGGAATGCTTCACGACAATATGAGTGCTGCCCAGCTCTAACAGTCAGAGGCAAAATTATCAAAGATAAGCACCAAATAGTGCAGATTTTAAAACAAGCAATTACCATGTTAGTCCACTGAAACCTGTTTCCCTGAAGCCAAAGAAAGAAACTTCAAGTGAGTTTTTTGTACTGTACTTCAAACACATTGTACAGCTCTCAGCTCAGGTAGAGGGAAGCTCACAAAAGCTGTCTCTGGTCTCCTAATCTTTCTGGGCTGGTTAGTGGCCCAGAATAGCTCCGTCTGAAATTCTGTTTCTTAATTCATGTCTCAGTCCAATCTTTTCAGTTGAAGACCCAGGAGCCTGAGCTCCATATTCCAGTTAGCAAACACTGACATCCAGTTTTTTGACTTTGCAACTTCCCCTTTGGCTAAACATCAGACTTTTAGATGGTTTTATGGCACTCAAATCTTTTTACTGTGTTACAGGGACTGCAGAAAGCATGTAAACCTCATGTCCTCAGTGTAAATAAAATGATAGCAGGACACCAGACATGGCAAAATGGTAAGTGAATGCTTGTGAGTCAGGGAAGACAATAATGCAAGTTTGCTTAAGGTATTGCTCTGTCATGTTAGTGTGACAAAGCAGTTGTAGCGTCTTTCTACTTTTCACAGAACAGTCAGTATACAGTCATATGTGGCCATTACAGTGTGCCCCCACGCTTGAATAAATCTTAATCTTTCACATACTTTTACTGTAAATATTCCTGTTTTGATAGTGCATATGGAGATACTGGGGGTGGAAAATAGCTTTCAGAATACTACACATGACAGCATTTTGTATTATTTGATTTCACAGTGTTTAGAATCCATATTCACTTGATTTTGTATTGACAGACTTGGCAGTTAATTAATCATTCCATGATGTTCTTATACAAGATATGTGGTTTAGCAGGTTTCTTTTAAAAAACCTTCTAAGCCAGATGCTAGACTTCATACAGTTAGAATTACAATACATGTTTCAGGGTCAATCTTGTCACAAAAGAAACACCCATTGATTTCACCAGCAATTGAAACGGCAGATTAAATTTTCTGTGCAAAATTTTCAGTCTTTTAATCACTAAGTAAATCATATCTGTCTTCTTATTTTAATATTTAAAATTTTTAAACATATTTGTAACTTTGAAGAGTATTATGAACTGATGCCATGACAGCTGCTCCTAGAAATGACAAATATTTCTGGTAAATGAAATCCATTTAGAATTAAATTGATTCAGGAGAGTAGTGAACCAAGTATGTCTGCAGCTTCTATCAGGGTTAAGTCTCTCCACAAATGAACTTAGACCAGCAGCTTGATAGTCTGAGTTGTAGCCACTGTGTGATGAAGTTATGATTCTAGAATATCTACATAAAATGAATGTAAGTAATTAGCTGAAACCTAACTGGATCCTTGGCAAAGGTCAGTAAACAAGAGTGATCTTGTTAAATGAGTCATTTCCGGTGGGAGTAGACAGCGTATCTGGACTTAATACAGATGAGGCAGGATAGGAAGTCACATCAACCATTATGCAGGTTGCTATTAATCACAGTTTAAGACTAACAAGGATTTTATATCAAGTGTACTGTTGTACTTCTCTGACTAACAGCAAGTCAAAGTGCAATTTCTTACTGCTTGCTGGAACGTTAGATTTTTTTTTTTTCTATTTTTTTCAGTTGGAGAGAAACACCAAGAGGATCTAACTGTTACGCTGGTGCAACAGACTTTGAATTTCCATGCTGTATAAAGCCATTTCCAGGACAGTGCTACTTCAAGCTTTACTGAGAGCCATTCTCATGGGTTCTCTAGTCCTCCACAGAGGAGTTTTATATTTTCAAGGAAAAGTTATGTAAATTAACACTTTAAATTTTTTTCAAAAGATATGACATATAAATGCAAAACAAATGAAGGATATGGTTTTCAGAAGAGGCAACCTTGTTTCAACTCCTATGAACTGCTGTAGGGACTGGATCAAGCTTCTTGGATGGTTTTGCTGAAAGAATGGTGTGTTTTAATTAGAGTCAAGGAAAAACTGCATTAATATACAAGTTTGATGGGATTGTCATCCTGAGTGATATTTATTTCTATAAAAATGAATGCCATGGTGTTAAAAAAATAAGGTATTATCAGGCATCAGGAAGATTCCACATTTGTGGAAAATGAATTATTGATGACTACTGTCTTCCATGGTATTTATGGTGAAATATTCCAAGCTGGCCTAGGAACAGGAAAATAGAACTTTGGCACAAGCACAGTTACTAGGCAGACACCAACACTGGTGATTTCTCTGGAAAAGACCAGGGTCAGAAATTACAGAAAGGTTATTCTAGTTTGTAGCCAGCTTAGGTATATGGTGCTTTTGTTCTAGTACTAAACACAGTGAAACATTAAAGCTAGTGCTCTGAAGGTACCACACAAAGTGTCAGTGAAACAAGAGTCATTCAAACTAAGTTAATTCCTGTGCAATGGAAGAGTCAGTTTTGAACCAATTATGAAAAAAAATAAAATATTCTCAGATAAATATTTGAATTTCCAAGAACAAGCATCCCAGTTTTTCATCAACAAACTATAGGTTGTGATCCTTGAAATAAAAGCATTTGTCAGTATCTATCAGCTGATCAGAAGGAAAAGCAGATATTTTTTTTTGTCTCCCAATTCTTTCTATATTATGAGAAAACAAGTCTGAGTTATCTGTATGGCCTCACAGTCTCAAATATGCTGAAAAAACTGATCTGCAGCGCGTACTTAAAAATTAAAGGAAGGTCCTTGAGGTAGGTAATCTGAAGTTTCTAACTTCACATCTTCTTTTAAGGAAATAGTATGACCTAAAAAGTAGAATGTGGTAGAGAGAACCAAAAAAACCCCCATTTTGATTAGGTTTTACTAGTGGTAGTGTAATTTTGCCTTCCTTCTATTTGTTTATATTTCCCATGGGAATTGTATAGGTGTTCATTATATGATGCTTTATGATTTTAGCGTAAACATAGGTATGTTAAACCAAGAACTTCTACTTCCCTAATTTAAAGATACTTCTCTTGTAATTTTTTTCCCCACATTTCTAGCTATTTAAGATAGTTAAAAATGTTCATGATTTTATTTCCATCTTACACCACAATATTTCACTTCACACTTGTTATATCTTCAATCTAGAACTGCTTTCAGTATTTAGTTTCCTGGTATCTTTCATATTAATGGTTTCAGTTATGAAGAAATCGAATTTAGTCCAGATTGGATTTTCTATCAGTTTATGATTTTTACAGATATTGTTACTTGCCACTATGTGCAATAATGCCCTTGAGAGGTGCTTGGAGACAAGCTGAAAAGGTGCTATAAATAGGCGTAATGCAGAAGAACGAAAGAAGGTAGACAGAACATTCTCCTTCTTTATTCCTACCACAAGGGTGCTGAAACAATGGGTGTAGTGTTACCATGATAATGTCTGGGTTTGGAATTTTTTATATTTTTGATGCAAATTGACAAAAGAAAACAGGTTTGGGTGTTGTTTTTCTCAGTTGTTACTATTAAAGGTCATACTCTTCATGGAAAGAGTTCATAATGACTTAAAATTTGAGGAGATGAAATAAATTATCTATACAGTCAACACTATTTGCAGTCTCAGAAATAGGTCTAACAGTTTGTCATTCAAAAATGATCTGCACAGATTCACAGTCATTGCATCAAAAGACAAAAAGACTAAGATACTTTCAGAAAGAATTTTCAGCCTAAAAGAAAAGCAAATATGGAGGTAATCTTAAAGCTACTTGTCCTACTGTCTCCCAAATTGAACAAAAATCTCTTATCATCTGGTAATAGACAAAGCAAATGAATGAGTTACTGAATCAAAATGGTTTGAGATAGAGTGTCTACTGTGAAAAACTGGGCAGACTCAGTTCCTATGTAAAAATTAATGAAACAATGAAGAAAAAATTAGACGTGTTTTTATATTTTAAAGAATAAAAGAACAGAATATATAGAATTTAGTCTTTGGAGTTCAAGTTTGTTGAGATGAGTTCCAACCACCTTACAGACTTTGGAAGAGATGCAGTTAATGCAGAAGTCCTGATGCTATATCAAAAAATATTCTCGGTTTAGTAATAGTAACAGTAATAGTAATAATTCTGACACAGTTTTTTATTGAGAAGCCAAAACCAAAATGCAGGTTGTTGTCATATAATTGATTTACTCTGCCCTGATCTGATCGCAACAACTAAAGAAATAAAATCAATGAACATGTGGGGGTGGGAGTGTTAGGGGGGGGATGTGTGCGTGGGGTGTGTGTGGGGGTGTGTATCTAAGCCACAAACAAGATTCCTCAAACAGCTACAATTGAACCTGCTGCCAGCTGTTTACCTTCCCCTCTGAAGCTCTCAGCTTTACTACAGAGACTAACTGAACACAGGGCAAGAGCTGAACGTTGTATTTTGAAGCCTGGTGTAGTAACCTGAACTGGTATTTGGTTTGATTTTCCTTATTATGCTAGGTTAAATAGCTGTTACATGAGCAGCAAGACTGCCCTGCAAGAGAGGCAGAGTTGGCACTAGGTGGCAGGAACTTCTATGGCTGTCTCCAGGCTGACTATCCTCATTACTCAAAACCAAACTGGATTGACGTTCCATCTCTGTGATGCAGAGTGATTAACAGTGGTGGTGGTTCTCCCAACACTGGCCCTCTGATTTAAAAGCAGATGAGTTTCATTGGTTAATAGTGTCATAAAAGCTGATGATCCCACTCTGTTTATAAGAATCCAGATATGAAAACTAACTTTTTTGTGGTAGAGGAGAAATTATGCACTCAGGTTTTGATAAAGTTTAGCTGCTTCCCTCTCATGTTAAGCAAACTTATCTTTTGTCTTGTTAGGGTTCACCAATCCTTATACTGATTTCTCTCTTGCTCAGATTTAGGAGATCATTAATCACTAATTGCCAAATAAAGTACAACTGAAACATAAATCGAAAAGACATTTCTGTTCTGTAATATATTTCCAAGCTGGCAGTTTATCAGAAACTCTCTGTCTAAAAAAAAAAAAAAAAAAAAAAAAAGAACCTCTCAGTTAGCAAGCCTGGAATAAACTCTAACTCAGACCCAAAAAGTCTGACCCAGATGTTGGTATTATTCATACCAAATATTTCACCGGCATAATCTAAAAATACTTTAACGTCTTGTTTCAAGTATTATTGAATGCAAATACTGCAGGCCAAGCTCTTTCAAAATAAACCAGAAGTTGCAGAACAATAAAACTGTTGAGGCATTTATACTAAGACATGAAAAGTGGGATGCCAAGGCGGATTCTAAACCACATTCCAAGCATTTTAAATGCCTTTTGATTGTTACCACAAATCCACCGATTGTTGTGAAAAGGGTATGTGTCATCAAGCCACAGGCAAGGCCTTCAATACATCTGGCTCAGACTTTGTGACATTGATGTTAGAACACTACACAGTCACAGTTATGCAGCAACTATTGCCAGTCCCACATCACCACCCTTTTACACGACCATGTCTGACTCTCTGTTAATGGCATGAATTAATTCAGAAGATCAGGACTACATATATATTGCATTCTTCTCTACATGAAACACATTTATAATTTTAAAGCTACACCACACAGTGAAACTGCATTCTTTCAGCAGCAGCCACTTTCTCTGTTCTCTTAAGCTCCAAATCCCCCTAGAATTTTCCTGCTTATTCCATTCTCTTTGATACAGCATGGAGGCATGCTGTTTCTCCACATTTTAAGATGCTGTTATGCCACTCCAAGTACCAAAATAAGATTGCAAGTAGATTAAACTGAAACACTTCCTGTATAAATTGCTGTCACTCTCCAAACTAGTAATGGTGATGATAACAGGCTTACTGGAGGACATCTCATAGGTAGGACTTCTTTAATCTATTTTTCCCCAGATTTGTTTTCTTTCTCCACTTCAAAATTTTTTTTTGGGGTGGGAAATGTAAAATTTTTTCTAGGGTTTTAGTCAGGCAGAAGTCTGTTTGAAGAAAATTCTCACTAAATAGCTGTTGCACATGCACATTGTGCATTTGATCTTCAGTACAAGAGTAGAGGACCTGATACCTTCTGTGTTCAATGGCCTCATTTCAGCTGGTCTAGAGAGTCTATCAGTGTATGTGTTTAGAAACACGTATCATTGGTCCACTGCATTGTCTTTTCATCAAGACTAGTATATCCTTAATTCTCTTCAGAATTTTCTGGATCAAAATATACAGGTAATCAAATAAATCACAGTATTTTAGTTAACCACTGTAGATCTGATCCAGGAGAAAAGCAGCAGAATGATGAGGCATTTACTGCTTTAGAAATAACATTAAATTATGCAGTAAAGCAGCAAAATATTATAACATACTTTGTTTTCCCATATGAGTGCAAAAGATGGGTAAACTGAATGTCAGCTGCAGGCATTCACCTCTAGATAACAATACTTCTGTGATGCAGATACTGTCTTTATCTTGCAGAAAGACTTTCTCAACATTACATGACAGAGATGAGATTAGACTTCAGGCAGTTGATTCTGTGTCCTCTCTACAGATATCACTCAGCCTTAAAAAGTAATAGAAGAAAATCTTTAATTTAAAATAGTATTGGATGGACTTCAAATGATCCAATGAGCCTTGATATTTATCTGTTACTGTTTGATGAAATGTCTGTAGGAATTTCCTGCTTCTGCTGTGACTGAAAATACTGAGACACTATCCAGCGTGGTTTCATAACTTTTCACTTCTGATGCTGCTTATAACAAGGAAGAACAGTCTTTGAAAATCAGGGGAACTCCCTCATTAAAAATTCCAGGAATTTTCTGAGCTTCCTGGAAATACAATATTTGGCTTAGTCAGCATTAGCAAGGTCTTGAGTCTTTTTTTTTTTTTTTTTTTTTTTTTTTTTTTTTTTTTTTCCTGACATGTTAGATCTTGCCTGTGTTTTCTTCACAAATAATGAAAGAGCAGAGGGAGAATTTAACAGATTAGAAACAAGACAGATGTCTCAACGTGGGCTTAGAAGTTCAACTTTAGTCTTCTTTCAGTAGCCTCACCTGACAAGATAGAACAAGTATGTGCTATCCAATAAATAGAGAAAAAGGGATGGATATTTTGTTTAATAACATGCCCATGTTGTTTAGGGGAATTATTTTCCTTTAAAGTCATTGTTTCTGCTTAATAAAAATATACTTCCATGGAATGGGCCAATGTGGAATTCGAATGAACATGGAGATTTTTTTTTCCATAGAACACCTGCTTTTGTACTAAACTCTGTGCACTTCAGTGAGACCAGAAACACAGTGTCATGACCATAAATCATTCTTATGTTTTCAAAACCACTGCTTTTAAATTAGTATTATTCTTATTATAATTTATTGAAATATCACATACTAGGTTTAATAGACTCAACCTGATGTATCCATTAGGGTAAGGACATTAGAATTATATCGACAATATTAATGTTTCTGTTCTCAAATCCTTTGCAGGAAGTTTGTAAACCAGAGCAGGTAAAACCTGCTATTGAATGCTTCAAGACGTCAGCAATTAATAAACCAAGAAAAGTGCTACCAGAACTGGAATCTGATGTCTTACCGAGGCAGTGTAAATGCTATCTATATGATATCAACAGGATGATAGGAGGGATGTTAACTGTAGAGAAAACAAAAGAAATCTATGGAACAAATAAAGTTTTAAAAACTCCTTTTGCAGGCAAGGTGAATAAAGATGCCTCTGCATATAACTGGGACTATATGATACAAGAGAAAATAGAAAACATGCCAAATATTTTTTTGTATGACTTAATATGTTAGCAGCTTAATTGGAGTTTTGGAACTCCTAGTATTTTTACTTATTGATCAGTTCACACTCAACATGTCTGGAAAAGATAGTGAGACTGAAGAAAAAAAAAAAAAGATAACTATCTCAAAATAAATAGAATAGACTGGAAAGAACAGGCCAGAAGGGTCAAACTCAGAATGTCTGGGCTAAGGACCGGAAGCCAACAGGACATTTTTACCTCAACCTTCTGTTTGCAGCAAACGTTCTTACAGAGGATGACCAGTTACTATTGCTATCAGAGATTAGTCCATATGCTAGCAGCTGGATTTGCAAATGTAATTAATTCACCCATATAAAGGACAAAATTGCCCATCAATATTTTGTCACCAAGTAGATTTTCTGTTGGATAGAAACTACTTTGGGGATTGGCATATCTATGTCTTTTTCTAACCTGCAATATTAGACAGCTATTTCAAAACATAGCCATGTATAATTATGGTGTTTCAAAAGACTTTAATAAACTAAGATTAAGAAACACTAAAATTATGTTTTTATGAGTAATCTGAAATAATCTATTTTGTGTGTATGCACTTGTTGACAGTCTTTAATTATATCACAGTCATTGACCTCATTCAGTGTTCAGGTTGGCTATAGAGGTGAACCAAGGCTAAAGGGTTAGCAGTGAAAGGACCTGCAACTTTCTTCATTGAAGAAACTTCTTTGTTCATTGCTTGCTAAATAAAACACAATATAAGTGGAAGATCTGGGACTGTCTTCAATTAAATTAGCAGAATCTTGGGGACTCCAAGCCTCCAACAAATCTGATGTTGTACAAGCCTCTACCAAACACTGACTTATCTGATACTTTTCATTTTTCAGGTACCTGCCACAATATCCCTGTGCCAGATTTGTAGAAATACTGAGCATTAACAGCCCTCTCCTGAGTTACATTGAACTGCATGTTGACATTTTAAGTGTTTAACAATGCCAATTTATCTAAAAAAACCCCAAGCTCTAGACTCTTTAATCAGGAACCTAAATTAGTGAAGATGTTTGACCCATATTTAACCTTGTGATATGCAGACCAATGAATTTCTGCAATAGAAATAATATCATCCTCCTGTCTTTGTTTAAAAATTTCCAAGATTAATTCCCCAATTTGTGAAATATTTATATATGATAGTGATAAATGTATTTGAAAACTCATGAGAAAATTAATATCCTGTTTTTGAAGAAATGTCTGAATAATGTGCATGAAGTAGTACACTGGGCCACCCACTGAACAATAAAACAAAATATGAAATAGTTTGTCATTTAGAAAAAACAATTTATCCTTTGTACTTATTGAGGCAGAGTCCCCATGAGGGGAAAAATTTATATAACCATGTAGTTGAAAACTGCTAAAACCAGTTCTTTAGTGTACCAGGAAATGCAATAAGATTTCAATCTTAATCCTCCACTTTTCTAAACACTTGAATGCTTCTCTCTTAGTAGTATTTTTTCTTTTTAGTTCTTTTGTATATATGATTTTGTATTTTGGTCAAAGAAATTTTCCTGGAACCACTTTTAAATGTAAATTCTGCCCTTGTTAAACACTTTTTTTCTGTTCCCTGTGTCACAACTTGTATTGACATAAATAGCTGTGTTAAGATGACTTGTCAATATGTTTTTCTGCTGTTCACTCTCAGATTATTGCAATCTTCTGTTTATGACACCAAATCACTCATATTGCATAAGACTGCAAAGTCTTTAGAGGATTATGGCTTTTTAGTTTACACAAGCTAGGGTTAGTAAAGGAGAGAATGAGATGAGCTATAGGAGTATTAATTAATTTGCCAATTTCTCAGCACAGAAGAAAGGGTTGGATGCACGCTCCTGTGTTGTTGCAATAAGGACATGACAGGTACTTATGAAGCTGTTGCTTCAAGCTGCTCTGTCAGGGTCTGTAGGGGTATATTCACTTCAGTGCTTCGTTGCCACTTGAAGGAAAACCAGCTTCTTGGAAGCACATGGACTCAGTAATCCAAAAGTTAATATGGTAGAAAACTCATATTTTGCAGAGCCTTCAGAGTAAAGTGCTTGGTGATCCTGTCTAGAAAATTCCTCTTGAATAGACATAAGTAACGAAGCCATGGACAGCCATTGTGTGACCCCTCTTTAAATCAGCAACACAACATGGGTGCCATGTGTGCAAGAATAAAAAGTAAGTGAAAAATAAAAGTCAGCACTCTGACCCAATTAGTAAGCTGAAACACCTGGCATGTGAAGGGCATTTAAACCTTCCTACAAAAGGTCAGGGCCAGACTGAGAAAAGAGTCACAAAATATGTAGCTAAGCCAGCTACATCTCCCTTAACCAGATCATTCACTCTTTCTAAGCCCTTAAGAGATATTTACAAGCTTAGTATGGAGCAATATCAACTGACAGAGCTCCTACCAGTGAGGCAAACTCAACAAGCAAACTGCTCCATTTATTTTTAATGGTAATGAATTTTCATGGGAAGACAGCTGTTTGTGAACTTCAGGACTGGCAATTTAAGCCTCTTCTCATGTATGTTGGCCAGGTTTCATACCAGTATAGGATATCAGCAAAGCAGAATAGCAAGTAGCCAGTTCTCAGATGCACAGTAGGGTCAAGAGCCAAAGCTGTGTGCATTTGTAATTCTAATGACAACGAAAGATCAGAGTGCTATGCACATTGCATTGCATTTACCTTTGCAATTTACAGCAAGCTAATCAGATAACAATTTTAAAGTTCAAACATAGAAGGAAATGTTTCCAGTAGATAACATTTTTATAGCTATTCTCAGAGCAAAACAATGCAAGCTCTGGAATGCTTCCAGCTCAGAGGAATGTGAATGACTTCTGAAGATATCTCCAGCAGTTATGATGACTGTCATAAAAGCATTAGAAGCATTGTGATGTTATATATTGACAAAAGTGACTACAGCAGCAATTAAAATTCACCCATGACAAAACAAACCAAAGACTGAACTGTGTCATGCTTTGGAAATGGAGAAAGGTTTGACAAGTAGGTTCCTATTTAATTTTGTACATCTTTGCTTCTGTCTAATGGTGGTTACATGACATAAGACAGACCAGGACATGGCAGCTAGAGGTTTACACTCAACACAGAAGACTCTTCAGACAATCCACTCTAATTTCAGTCTGAGGATTGCACCAGGTACCCCTTCCTAATGTTATCCGTTTATTCCTCTGACAATAAAGCTGCATTCCAAATTAGACTTTAAATCAGAACAGAAAGTATATAGCAATATGTTTGTGGCATGCTCTGTATTCACATTGTAAGTGCTACTACTGTATCAAAAGTAATCAAAGTACTATTTTCCCCAGATCTTGACAATACCTGTTGATTTTCAGTTCAAAACTTCATGGTCAGAGGAAATAAAAAAAATCTGTAAATTCAAAAAGCCAGGTTTAGCTTCTCCTCTGGTTTATATCATATAAAAAGGCTGATGTAACGTATATGTGTGAAAAGTTATGAATAGTAACAGTAGTTTGTTACATAACTTAGAGAGCAAAGCTCTACTGTCTTAGCTTTCAAAAGAATTCTGTGTAACTCAACATTATCTCAATGTTTTTTGAAAGATACTGATGTCAGTCAGAGCTATCTTAACACCATTAAACTGCCCTCTGATAGCAAGGACCTTGCTAGAGGGCACCTGAGGCCATTAAAGGAAGCAAGTTTTGCTTTCACATTCCAGACAATTCTGCAGAACTGTTAAAACCTGAGGCTACTTTGACGATACCACTCAAACACTTCATAGCTCTATGCATTCAAACTGTACACTAGTTTAGGATTTTTCATTATATTGCAAAAAAAGGTCATCACACACAGACAAGTATTATAGTTATTATTTATCTTCAGTTATATGAGATATGTACCTATGAGTGTATATAAAAACAATAATAATAATTCCACACAGTGGAAATAATCAGAAGGGAAAGTTTGGATTGGTTTTCTCCCCTAAAAATTCAAATTATCAAACACTGTAAACTAGCTGTATGTATGTAAACCCTTTTTTCTGCTTTCAGAATGTCTCAGATCATATTCTGCACTCCTATGCTGCTCACAGTACTGACACACAGAGGAAACAATTTAAAACTGTTAAGGGACCTACTCCTGGAAGGAATCCTTGTGTACAGCCTTAACATTGTTCAGACTGCTTCCACTGAAATCATGCAACTGTACAAGTATGAGGCAGAGGCAGATGCCTTTGCAGGAAAGGAGTACTTTATCATTTATTTGCTAAGAGTAAAAGAATAAACGCTTCCCACAAAAAACTAATAATGTTTGCCAAGAGACATTTCCTCACTCCCTGCATATGGTTCTGAGGAAGTGTTTTGTTTAAATAAGAAAACAAATGATCTTATTTTCATGTTCTAAAGAAAGGTTATCATGATTGAAGTAAAAATGAGGTTTGTGGAAGGCCTTGGTTTAAAGTATTTCCTACATGTCTCTCAGGCATACAGGTGTGAGGGAACATCAAGGTAAACTCTCAATTAACTCAATGTTAAATCACTGTCATACAGAAAGTGGGACATCCCTTCCTCAGAGCTCTTCCAGAAATCAGAAGAAACCACACAAATTTTTCAAACGATTTCTGGAAGCTTTTGATCAGGCCTTTAATCTTTGCAAATTTCAGCTCATGCTCTGTAGATTTTATCTCGGAAGCAGACTTTCCCCACTTTTTCACTCTACAATCTTCACTCCCATCCCTCACAGGTTGTCTTGCTCTCTTTGTGGTGATTACTTTTGAAGGCCAACCATTTAGCACATCACCTCTGTCCAGAATGCATTACGATTTCTCCACCTCCCTCTTTCCCCAGGAACTGAGCTGACAAAGCTCAGGGAGTGACAAGCTTGGAAACACAAGCAGAAACAAGTAACTACCAACAGAAGGTGGGGAAGGACAAAGAGGGAAATTATTTAGGAGTGCCTTAAGAATATATTGTTACCCAATAACAAGCATCATCCCCATTACCTTTGTACTTATATGCTTAAGGTGAGTTCAAGTTTGTTGAGTATGTGAATAAAACCTTTGCCCCATTTTTAAAAAGAATATCTGCATCTGTGACTGAGGAAACTGTGGGATGCAAAAGGAGTTGAATTGGTAGTCATTTACACTTGAAAGTTAAGTTTGATTTGGCTTCTCACAAAATTTAGCCTGAATTCAGAACTCACTCATGGAGACAAGGCATCAGTGTTTACATCCTAATGCTTGGGTATTCGTGACTGCAAATGCAACACCCCGTGTTTTCTTGTAAACACTTAAATTTGCTAGTTCTTGTTTCACTGCTTAGTCAGGTAAATTATGCACTTGGGTAAGCAAAATGACATAAGATGACCTAAGTAAATAATCAATAGACTCAAATGGGTAAATTTTAAAGATCATGTATCACCTGTTCACTGACCATTAGAAGCCCAGTTATTTTCTGAAAACACCTAAAAATAATGCCATATAACTACGTTGATAATTTCATAATCACTCCATAGAGAACTGGTAGATATATATATTTTTAGTGGTAAAGAGGTTTTGAAGTATGTTCTTATTAATCAAACAGACATATTACAATTAAGGCTGCATAATTACCTTATTTCAAAATACAGACTAGAATTTACAGACATTATGTACTATGCATACTATGCTTTAAGCATTATGACTGTCAAAACCAAAGTACACCAGATTCAAGGCTAAGCCACTTCCAGGTTAATTTTATATAATGTTCCTAGCAGATACTTTGAATTTTAGGTTATATCAGTAACACAATATCAGATTACAGCAGTATACATTATATTTACATCATGAGCAAACTATTAAACTACATTGGACAGTGACCATAATCTGTTTTTATCCTTCTCTGGTTAGTCTTGGCTAATGAGCCCTAAATTAATGAGCAAATACAGCTTTCACCAGCATAGTTCTGAGTAATCCCATTGAGAACAAAATTTGCATGCTGACAGGCACTGAGGTGAAGCACTGTAGAAAATAAGGCTGAACATTCATTCAGCAGAAATCATTTGCATACATCTGTACCAGGAAAATATGGGGAATTTTGGGGGGTGCAGTATGGTAGAACAGGTTACTTGTAAGAACAAATATGAAATGTTAGCAAAAGGAAGCACATTTTCAAGAAAACTTACAACTTATTCAGCTTGATATCAATAAAATCATGGTATTTTAGCTGCACATAGTCTACTATACAGTGCTCAGCTAAGGCATTTTACTTTGGTTAAGTCAGTAAAATGATCTGCACTGTGGCTAAATAAAAAAATAGGATTCTTCATCAAGAATTTTCTGAGCGTATCTGTACTTCTTTAGTTTCTCCAGTTGTTGATCAGCCAAAGGGAAAACAAAGACTTCTCCCACCTATCGAGAAGATCTTTCTGTCTCATTTATTTAAAAGATAAACTTACCCAGAATAAAGCCCCTATGTCATGATTATACATAAGGAAAGAGAGATATTCAGAGGTGTTCTGTACTTTTACATGCAGCTCATTGCTGTGGAAAGGATTAGAAACGAGTGAGGAAAAGTAGGATTATGTGGAATTCAGAGGTTTCATGTCTACTGTTCCCAAAGCATTACTACTTCTTCATATAGTGACATAAATTCTCCCTATGGTATACAGTTATCCTGTGTACCATAGTAATGCTAAACCAGTTTGGCTTCAGTAAATCTTATCACTTTTTGCTATGCTTCAATGAGAGGGACAGAATAGTGCAGTTATTATTACTGGCCACTAACATTGCAGTAATTATATCTGTTAAAAAAGACAATATGTTGAAAATTTATACTGACATAATATTGCTAATGGAACCACTTGTCTAGGTATTTTAGTAGCCATGATGTCTTATGTTTATGACCTAGTAAATGCCTAATGCTGACTTTTTTTCCCCTGAGGGCAGAAGTTTGTGTGTGTGTGTGTAAATAGTTTAAAAATCACTATTAATTTTAACAGTCCATTCCCTGCTAAGCACCTTCCTTTCCTAACCCCAAGCTCACAGGTATTCCATAAGTCTTGGGAAAGGATGTTCAAATACCCACTTTTATGTGCTGCAGTGTTAGATACTTCAGGCAGGCTGGGGTTTACTTCCATGGCCTAAACATAGCCTCTGACGTGCACACTGAGATGCCCAAAGGTTTGTGAAACATTCATGTGAACTTTCATGTGAAACATTCATTATGACAAGGGACCTTCAGGTGACTTAGTCTTTTGTAGTGGCAACTGTAGGCCAGACAGGGTACCCTAGAAAACCTCAGAAGAACAAGACAATGCTGTCTTGGCAACGTTATTTAATCTCACAGTCAATGGAATTTAGTTGATACAGTGGCATTCATAGAGGCATTCAAAGTACTCTATAATAAACATATATTTGGTCAACTGATGTTTAAATTAACTGATTAATTATGTAGGTTTCAATGACTATATAAATTTCATAAATTTCTGTTTTCTATAAAGAAAGTCTAGACTATAAGGACACTATAATGTCTATAAAATAGACATAGACATTTAAGTACCCTAATCTTTGAGCTGAATACCGTACTATAGACTCCAGAAGGGTTTGAGTGCCCTGCGTGTACCATATCTTATCTAGAAACCTCAAGTGTACTTGCTGGAACTCCTGGGACATCATAGGGCTCAGAGGACCACTACTATCTCTGGACAAATTGATCAAACCCTGGATGCCTAAAGTCAGGTGAGATAGATCCCTTCCTCATCCTCTAAATTGTATCAGAAATGTTTACCTGGGACTTGTCCTCATACTTTGGTATTAGTGAGGAGTCAGAGACTTTTTATTAAAAAATTTTATACAGTCAGATCAGGTAGTATGTAATCAGTTGGAAAAAGTCAGACTAAACCTTCCAGGATGCCAACCCAAAACTTAAATACTAATTCTAGTTCTGAACACATTTTTTAGTGGCTGTTTTTCCCGACAGAATTAACTGATACAATAGAGATTTGAATAAATATCTGATTGTTTAAATCATTATGGTTTTAACTGAATTTGACAAATGTCAACTTAAAGAACATTTGGGTATCTTGTAAGAAGCTATAGCTGTCCTAAATGACTTATTCTACCTTAGAGTATGAATAAAAATATGCATCTTAGAAGTAAAACCAGCTTTTTGACACAAGAATGTATTTTTGGAGGCTTATTCAGTTTTTCAAGTGATCTTTTCGAAGAGAAATATTTTGTTGAAAAGTCCTGAAGTTGAAGGAACAATTAAGTGAAAAATGGCATCAATATTCTAATGTCTTATCTGATTTAGATGACTTAAAAATAAACATCTAAATATTATCTGCAGAGGAGAAAAAAAAACTTTTTAAAGAGGTTTCATAATAAGTACATCTACAGGGTAGCCTACAGAGTGTTGTTTGTTGGAAAGTGTGCATGTTAAGAACAATAATTTAAAATTAATCTACAGAACTTTATCTAAATAATTAAATTTGTATGTTAATTACATAGCACTTTATATCACAGGTCTCATCCTTTATAGAGTTTTGGTGTGATTTCCCTCTCTGTCAGGTAGGTGCACTTAAATACAAAATGGAAAAATGACTTGTTCAAGGCTTTTAGTGGCTTGTGGTACACCTAGCTGTCTCAAAACCAAACCTAAGCCATATCCACTACTTAATACAGTAGCATTTTATTTAAATAAACTGTTATATTCCAGTTAGAATGACATAAATGATAGTTATGTCAAATAACATATTAGTCTAATGATATTAAAGATAGTGAACAAGCTCAAAAAAAATCCCCAAACCATTATCTGACTGATACAGTGGTGTTTTTATACACAAGGTTCCTCTGAAAGTTGCATCAAGGAAATTTAAATATGAAAACAAATTTTAAAAGTACATTCTAAAACAAAGATTATGTTGGAAGCACATAGGCAAGTGGTTCCGTGCATGTGTGTAGCCCTACTGAAATTTATGAAACTGCTAAATGGTCTCATAAAAATCCTGTTCAAAAACCTTGAAATGCTTCCATTGACTTAAATGGGTTTTATCAGGTCCCATCCATGTGTATTTTCAGGGTCAGGGCCTGTGTTCTCATGACCATGTTTTGGAGCTGTACCAACCTGTCCATCTGCGTAGCTGTGATTACAATTTTTTTTTTTTTTCTAATCTAAATTCCCTGTGCTCACTATGACAGAATTTATTACTCATTACTTAAAATGTCCATATATGGACTTTAAATTCTTCTACGCATGTTGTAGCTATTTCATTAATTTTCACATACCACTATGTGACTGAACATATTGAAAGTTATTTTAGATCTAAAACATATTAGTGAATCCCTAGATTATATACCCTATTGGCACTGGGCAGTTTCGTTTTAATAACATGGATTAGAATGACTGTTGTCTTACCAGCTCTAAGGCATAAATGGCTGGCTGAAGATTCCCTTTAGGTAGAAGACTATTGTGGTTTAGATACCTGAATTACAACAGTTGAAATGAAAAGTCTTGGAATGGACTCATATCCTGAAATAATAAAGGAAAACAGAATTGTATTTGTGTTTACATCATAAACTGCCACATAGTGTGCCTCCTTTTGCCCCTTAACACTTTTACTGAGACTGTAAATTCCAGAGGGCAGAGGTTTTCTTTTTGTTTTTTGTTTCAACATTACATGACAAATGGGTTTCTAAGCAGAAATAACAAATAAAAATAAATACGCACTGAGAGCCTAATATAACTTTTTTACTGCTTATTTATTTTTATTTTACCTTATTTACTGCTAACATGCAGTAAAATCAAAGCTAGCATACAGGTCCCTGCACCAAGCTCCACACAATGGGACATACAGATACAAGCTTTATTTATTTATTTATTTGTTTGTTTGTTTATTTATTTATAAGTGAGATGGAAGCCTAAATTTAGGCACTTAGTGGCTTAAATCTCCTCATCTCCTTGTCAGCAGAAAGGGAGACATTCCTCCACAGAGATCTTAAGCAGGGTGTCCACTGAATGTGTAAGGAAGCCCAGGCATGCTAACCTCCTAATGGAGGTACCTAAAATAAGATGCCAGCTTAACTTCCCATAGTCCACATAAAATGTAGTGTATAACCCTTTATTCATTATTCCTTACTGCAAATTTAACCCTAATGTTCACTGCAGATATGAACAGCAGGGGTGTGTTGCCCTCTCCTGTGTACCTTGTAAGCTTAGATGCAAAAGATCTGAGAGTTCTTGTCCTCATAGGCCAAGGTAAAAAGAAATGAGGAACATTTCTTCGATAACTTTACTCCGCTAAGCAGGCATGTGAAGCTTGTGAAGATGTTGTTATGAACAAAGACAATCAAGGGCATCATGATCCAGATTGAAACATATAATATAGTAATACTAAAAAAGACAGAGATTTTAAAGCTCAACTGTCTGATGAAAGCCTGTGTGACATATGTATGTTTAAAGTCTTATATTTCCAATGACATCTGTTCTGTTTAGCACTCTTGTCTCCATGTGTAGACCACAGATGGACTGGCAGGCAACTAAACATCATCTGCACATAGAGGATTTATTTCTGATATATTGTAATGATATATAGGGATGATTCACACATTTCTGGAAAACATCAATTGCCAATAAAAATGGTGTTTTAACGTATTTCAGCTAAGTCTCTCCCTGTCAATCTACAACAAGCAGGAAGACTAGCATGCTTTTGGTCAAGGTGCTGAAAGGAAGGACAGACAAACCATTGGAGTGGAACATAAAAGAAGAGGACACCTAGCTCTGGCACAGGCTTTCTGTATGATTTTGACCGTGATGCCCATTAAGCCTCAGGAATGCATCAGCAAAATGTGATAACATGTCTTGCACAACAAAGTTGCAAGGAACAACAGCATGAGATGAAGTTTGAAGAGACTTGTATGGAAAAGTCTTGTCCCCGGTCTCCATGCTACAGACAAGCTGAGAATTATACAGTGTGTGCAGCAGTCAACCTTCTTCCTACACATTAAATTGGAATCATTAATATTTTTTGGGTTTTGGATGCTTTCCTGATGACTGATGAAGGAAATACATGTATAAAGAAAATACATAATCCTTTAATACTAATGGGACTTAACACTATTTTTGGACTAGTACATACTATGAATCAGAATCTGTGCTCTAGATCTGCAGCCAGCTGGAAGTTCATAGTGATAATGTCTAATCTTGCTTACTTTCCAAACTCTTTTGGATGGTCCCTGGTCTGTGCAAAATCTACTGCTGTACCTAGGAAATGTTGTGAATTCACAAGAACCATTAACAAGCAGGGGTCCTAGCAACTTAGTGCCCTGGTCCTTAAGCTGCCTTCAAGCTTGGTAGGACTGTGAAAAAAACCTCACTGATGATAAAAGACACTACTTGTAATACAAGAAAGGAAATTATTAAATAATTGTATTTTCAGAAGACCCTCCAAAATAATTTTGACACAAATTCCTTTCCCCTATAATGTCAAGCTTCACTGTTTCCAGTGGTTGGCTTGGGCTTTACCCAGTAGAAAGAGTCAGCTTGAAACTGTCACGTAGGTCAAAGGAAGTGCTCTTGATCAGAATAGTTGGTGTTAGCTAATTCATGCCATAACCTGTTTTAAGACAGAGCTTTTAAACAGCCATTTTAGCCACCTTAATGATCCTATCACCTTACAAATAAATGATGGCAATTTGCTTTTACCTGTAAAATTTTGCTTATGAAGTGTTGTGTTCATCAAAATACATTAAGGAGCTATGAGGGAGGAACAAGCTTTGTTTTCTTTGTTGGTTTTTTTTTTCTTAAACAAGCAAAAGCTTCCAGTAGTTATTTTAATATAACTTGCATGCATAATTTTTAGTAAGTAAAGTCTTTTGACTATTTAACATAATTGACCACTCATTTTAATCAACAGAGGAGTAAAAGTGAACGAATGTTTGTGTGCTCTCACTTCAGAAAGGCCAATTTTTTCTTCCTATTCTCTTTTTCTCTCTCTCCCTCTGGATGTGAATATATGCCACATCATCACTGACTGGATGACAAACATTGGTCTCTGGGGCTGTGGCTGCATGATTCATTGCTCCAGCATGACTCCTCTTGTTCTATGCATTTAGTTGGATGCAGTAGCTTTTAGGCACTGTATTTACATTCCTCAGCATTTTCCAAGCCATTTTCTTTGAGACAGTAAATATTAATTAATAGTCTTGGAATTTGTCCAATAAGTTGCCAGTAAGATACCTCAGGTGCTCTTTAGAGTATTACTGTAACACATAGACTGTGAAGTATGTGATATTTTGAACTCCACTATCATGCAAATATAGATATATCTTCAAAAAGCTAAAACCAATATTCAGAAAAAAGTATGTGATGGGCTATTATTTTCCAAGTCTTTCTCCTTTTTACTCTTTTCCTAGTAATTATCCCTATAGAAAATTCACCAAAAATTTTTACTTGATATTTTTAAGGATATTCACATTTCAGACATTTTAGTCAGCTACCATTTAGAAATATCTATCAACCAAATTCTAATTAAACAATGGACCTGTATACCAAAAATATATTGGTACTTGATGGGAAAAAATCATGGTACAGACATGCTTAAAGTGTAATGAGTGACTTTCCAGAAGTCAGACTGACAGTATAATGCAATGTGAAACCTGACACAGGTTGTGTTACCACATACTTCCATGAGCAAGACAAAGGCAAGTGTTACACCACCAGTAACCGTACCTCCAGGAACCTTCTCCAGTTGTCATAAAAGACCTATCATGTTGATTTTCTGTATACAGATATGTTAACAATCTTTTGAGAACTACTATATGTACTTAGTAAATTGACATGGAAGCCAGCATATCAGTGGATCTCAAATCTCTAAAAACATTGTCTTGAGAGCCAAGGATGTATTTTAGAGACTTACGGTAATTATAAAATCTGTTTTAAAACTTGTAGACCAGTAATTTTCCCAGAAAATAATACCATCACTATTCGCATCTTCTGACATTTACCTATGTCATCATAGTTCAGGGGACTAAACAAAGGTTTCTTCAAAACATCTCACTTCTATAATGATGCTTGACAAGGCACCCATACAGAAATTCAGTCTCCTCCCTTAATAGTCAGTTCTGAGAATAAAGCATGACTCCTGAAACATGTTTTCTGGAGTAGTCTGATTTCCACTGACATTTTTTAGCAATTTGCTTCACTTTTCTAGAATCTGCCATAATACATATTTTTAAGAAATGTTACCAGTAGTACTTTACTTCTTATAATCTGATTAGAATTATATTTTTATTCTTTTTTCATACTTGCCTGCATCACAAAGCAACACAGTTCTTCAACATTTTCTTTACTTACTGTATTCTAATTAAGATTGGAACTGCCCATACAACTTTTAACTAGTATCTCTTTTGTCACACATTTTTAATCTACTGTTTCACTGAAAGCTGCCACAATCATTACAGAGGATTGCTTATCCTTTACAATGAAATTAATTAGGAGAGGAGTTTCTGTGATTCATTACCAGTTTAGTCCATTTCCCATCCATTTGACCCTGAGACCAGAGGCTGGTGGTGCCTTTGCATTTGCAGTAGAAAATATTCAATTTTTTTCATAGCTATTTCAGTGAGCTGGTGACAGGTGTTTCTCCTCGCTCACCTTTATCCATGTGAGATTGGTAGTGCATAGACATTCAAGAAAGTTAGCTTTCCAGATGAAGTCAAGGAGTATTACAATAATCTGTGCAGTTTTACCAAATTTGACCTGTATTAAAGTGCAGCTTTTCCTTAAAAATACCTTGTACTAGTTCTCTGTCTGGCTAGTCTGATGTCGATGAAATCATTCCTACTTTTACATGAACTAATGTTTCCACATAAGCATAATCCATATTCTATTGCCACATCATGATACCATCTGAGCACCTCACACTCACTAATGAACCTTATGATCACAATAATCCTGTTTCTAAAGATGATACACTAATGTACAATAAAAGATTAGTCCAAGGTCATCATGGGAATATCTGCACTGCATAGTGCAGTACAGAATAGAAACACCCAGGGTAGCCCTACTGTTCTCAGCAGGATAAACATCCTGCATTATTTGCCTCTGGCCTTATCTGTATTGTTTAAATATTTAGGTGAGGTACTTAGGGTATCTCTAGGCTTTTCTACAAACTTATTTTTAGATTTAGTCTCATATAGAGTTATTCAGAAATAGCTGATGCAAAAAAGCTACTCCTTATTAATATGTTTGGATTCTACCCAAGAGAAAATGAAGCTAATTTACTTCAGAAAATGTTCAAATTAGTTTTAAAATCCAGCTTATTTTACAAGTGCAGGTAAATCTTTAAAAGAATGCAGAAAGGCTAGCAATAAAATAAATTTCAATAAAGGGACAAAAGCATCTGCAAATCCTGAAAGGCCTGATGTCTTACCTCCTTTTAAACTATACTTCACATAATTTAAAGGTGTATGTGCTGTTAATGCATGAAATTATTATCATGTAGGGTCTGAAGACTTGTAAATGCTGACAGCTTGAGGCTACATATAGCTCTGTTTATAATACAATTTCAAATTTCTGGGTACAAATCGTAATATGTAGAGGGAAGCTTATGGACACATAGGATGAAAGTCTTGATTTAAAAAGTAAAAATCTGTTTCACCTCTACAGCAAAATTTATTGAACAAATCAGAATAGTTGTTGGATGCTCTGATGATCAGATGTTCTCTTCCTGCCCTCTGATGACCTGGACAAAGATACTCAGTCTTTTTAGAATTTTGCCACTTTCCATACATATGTCTCAGATGTTTCTTCCAAATCTAATTAAAATATAGCCATTCAATCACAGAGACTTTTCAGAATACAATATTTAGGATTCTATTGCAAAAGAAACAGCATTGCTCTGGGAATCCAAGATTAAATATCAATGTTACCTGAGACTTACAGATGCCCTTTGACACATCAATCTGAACATGAATTGCAAAACCAGTTATTACTTCCCAAAGTTCAAATTTACAATTTCCAAAATTTACAATTTTGGTGTTTACTGTTAAACTCTAGAAGGAATTTTCTTAACAGTTAAGGAGCTGTACTTCAAATGGAAGAAGTGAGTTGGAATGGGTTGGTTCATTTTAACTAATGCTAGAGAAGTTACGTTCTCTTACCTGTTATTCACTTTTCTATTCTTTTACCTATTATTTTCCTCTGTCTTCCATTTACTTCTTCCAATCAATAGTCTTTATAATGTTAAATTCTAATAAGAATTCTAATGGCAGATGTTGTTGCTCAGAACCTCTGAAAATCCAGCACTTGGTACTCTGTGTTGAGACAAAAGCTCTTGGAAATTTTGGCCTTTGATCACTTTGCCTGCCCTTTAAGTCCAGTATGAAACAAATATATATGGCTTGATCCTCAGCAGGAGCAGTGCCATGTGACAAAACTAGAGAAAAGAGGAAGATTTGATGATTAGAAGAGATGTGGCTCACTCAGTGCATGCCATAATATGATACACACACACACACACACATATATATATATATATATTTTTTTTATACTATGAAAGACTGAAAATTTTAGTACTGTTTATATTGTTTTGAGAGAAAAGGAACCTGTTCTTTTTTTTTTTTTTTTTCTTCCCCCCCCATGAAAATGCCATGTGCATGCTTGTTTGCATAAAATTGGTACATGGTGAATATAACACAGCTGCTGTAAATAACACAACTCCACTGATTTCAGGATATACAATCTGTGGATCACTCCATGATGTCTACTATCTGCATCATTGTGCTGTGAGTTTGAAATGAGGACAGATACTAAAGTCCTCTGTAATTTTTGCATGAAAGAGTTTATAACACTTATCCCTCTCCACACTGCACCCTGATGCTAAATAAACTCAGCAAAGTGTCTAAATGAAAAAAAAAAAAACCCAAAACAAAAAACCAAAAAAAACCCAAACCCAAACCCTTACCTTGCAATCAAATTGTTTATCTGCCTCAGTGGAAAGAAATGTGTACATTAAATGTGTATGCATTTATGCATATTATATAAATATACACACATATTAAGTAGCATCTTCTTTCCTCATTAACACTTATGTGTTTTGGCAGGCACTACAAAACAAACAGGTGGTCTGTTATGAACTGCTAGTGTTGTCAACGTCTGAAGAGCTGAGGGAAAAAAGTCACGGCTTGCATTGAGCCAAACTCAGCGTAATTGTTATTGGCACTTATTGCAATGAAACCTGTCAGGAATGTAAAGAAAGATATGTCACTGTGTCTGGCCAAACACAGGAGGGAAGAGAACAGAAATGTTTATAACTCATTTGTATTTAAAGTTCTTCCTGGTGGAAAGCCCATCTCCTTATTCTTCCATGTTTGTTTTGTAAGGCATTCATACTTTATGAATTTTAATAGAACCTAGCCTTACAATAATGTATGAACATCTGATGAAAAACTCTAACTGCCAGACACCACATGTTGTGTCTGGATGCTTTCTCTAGTCCTGTAACCTCCTAATATTAAATCCCAGATGCTTCCAGGAAAGATATGATCCTTGAAATGTGCCTACTGGAATACTTCTACATATGGGGAGAAATTTCCATCCTGATTCAACTTGTTCAAGATGTGCCCTGGAATATCTAGATGAGTAGTACCTGCAACAGCCACTATTTTTCCATTTTTCATTATGATACATTTAAATGCATTTTTTGTGAATAAGAGTTGAAGTCTCAGGAGGGAAATTTTAGTCTTCATAGTAACTTATCACAGACTTCATGTGTTAATTATATGGTGAGTAAACTAATGACTCCCTTTATAATACTTTATCATTTCATTGAGCACACAAAGACTTACACCTTCTTAAGACATCACACCACAGTGCAGTGAATGTGCCAACTACTAACATCACAGGAGGCAGCGTATCACAGACAGTCTGTGCACAGTCTTGATCGTGCCAGTGAAAGGGAGGGGACAGAATGGAGTCAGTACTTGGAAAAATCTGATTTACATTTTTTCAGCATGACAAATGATGGATCTCAACCAATAACCATGGAAAAAATAAACTGCAAAGACTTTAGACTGAATGTCGTATATCCCCTTTCCTTTGCAGTGGGCAGGCCTCAGGATTGAAGCTGGGAGCTATAGTTTTCCTAGAAAACACCATTAACACAGTCTTGTTATCTGATCTATTGGTAAGATTTGAACATATCCCTTCATGTGTCATTCTGCCACAGAGTAGTCCACAAAGAGTGCATTTTTTACTTTTTCATAAATTAACATGTTCTTATTCACAGAGTATCAGGATCATGGTTGGAGCTTGACTTTCCTTTCTATACCGTGCAGACATTTGTCAAGAAATTAAGAGCTGCATATTTTCACTTTGGACTCTGTACTGACATTTTTTAACATATGTTTATGTCTAGCGTATCTAGTGTTAGTCTGCAAAACAGCATGATGAGTGCTAAATTGCCAAGAACTCCCGTTTCAGTTACATATGTATACATGCAACTCCCATGTACATATAAGAACTCCACTCAAACCAGCCCTCTAGGAAAACAAGACAAGCACCTCAGATAATTAATTGTTTCAGTTAAAATTTCATATATCTGTACACCACCACAGCAGGGTGTTTCAATCTTTAAGCATGGGGACAGGCCTTGTTACGAATTTCCTGACAGAGAGGTTCCACAGCAATAAATATACAAGAAATCTTCTCAAATAGAATCATAAATGCTGTTTTCACACCTAATCTGAACAACTTAAATGTAATACTAGTTTACCAGTAAAGTGGAAAATAAATTACAAACTTTCAAAAAATGTGCAGATACTACACTATTAAACATTTCATCTCACTAAATCTGTTATTCTTTGCACCCACCCTTCCTTTTGTTCCCTTCTAAAAATATGTCAGGAAAAAAAATCAAAATACAACATGCCTGGTGGACTAAAACTATGTCTGACTTTTCAAGTAAATAAGTGCAGAATGGGTAAAACTAGTGCCGCAAAATGTTGAAAAAAAGAATATTGACATATTTTGTTTACAGAAAACTTATGTTTGAGAGATGTTTGTAAGTGACAACCTTTTAAGGGAGGAAAGAAACAGAAACAAACCTCCACAGCTTTACATGAAGTATTTCCAGGTTACATTTCTACCTTGCTGGTTTGACTAGCTTTTCTTGTAGGTGACGATGCAGGTGAATCTGGTGAGTAATGCTGTTTACGTGCTTCTATCCAGCCAAGAGCTTTCCCAGACTTTGATCCTGTCCCTCTCCTCCAGTAAGAGACCCATAAAAGGCTTAGAAGAAAGGAAGAGAAAAAGGATAAAGGATGAAGTTTTATTTTGTAGGGGATTGCAATTTATGGTCTATCTTTTGAGGAGTTAAGGTACGAATACTGTAACTGCTGAAGTGCCAGTGATTCTTGTGTGACCAAATAAAGATTCTGTTATGAACACAGGAGATAGCCTAGCTCAGGCATCTTTACAGAGGTACACTGTTGCTTGTAGTGCAGTTCAGAAGCAGAGTGCTATCCCTGGCCCTCTGAACCCCCTGAGAGACAGAAAAGTTAGTGTTCACAAATACACTGGCTGGTTTATAAAATACTCTGTGCAAATGTAAACAGTAATTTTGTTCTAACTTAGGGAATGTGCACAAGGTATCAATCTCTGGCACATTTTTTTGCAATGGAAACTGAATAATCATGAAAAGTTCTCCATGCAAAAACTATGTACATATAATTCCAAGACATGATTATGGACAAAGCCAGTCTTGAGCCTCAGCTGAAGTTCAGAGTAGCATGTCCTGCTTTTATCAAAAGGGAATCGTACATTCATGGGGGTCAAAGGCCCATTTGTTAACCAAATGCCAGTTACATAGAAACGCTTGGGGAAAAGGAATTCTGGTGTACTGGGAAGAAATTGGAGAATCTGCATCTGTGAACTGAATTTCAATGAATTAACAAGCTAGAAAACAGATTCTGATGGTATGTTTTTTATAAATGTTCGTCTAAAACCAAGTATGAGCCTCTCAAACCCAGCTGTTCTAATCACTAAGATACAGAAGTTACACCCACCTTAGTTTTGTAGTTGAGGTCAGGTGCACGCTCTTGAAGTGAACCTCCCAATCACCCTCACCATACTTTTGTGCACATTGTGAAACTCTCTCAAAGTACACAGTCTGGATTGTTTGAGATGAAACTAGACTGTACGTAAAGCGCCAAGAGCATACTCATAACATTGCTGCCACTAATGAGCACTCAGCACCCAGGGCCAGGCACCAGTCAGGCCAAAGTAAACCCCTGAAACATGTTTAACATAGGTGCAAGGGCTTCGGCAGCAGCTGTTTTCCCATCCAGATCCGCCGCAGTGTACTAGTTGCCCATGTTGACACAGTCTGAGTGAACCTCTTCTTTGTCTGACCAAGTATGGTGAGAAAGGGCTGGCTTCGGTTCCGAACTCAGGCAAAAAAAATTACAAATCTGTGAATGCTGAGTGGAGAGAGGCATTTCCCTGCACTTCAGGCTTAGAGGTATCTTTGTGGCTGGAGGATTAAGACGCTCCCTTCACCCTAAGTAAGGCAGCTGCATTAATGTCCTGAGTTTTATGGCTCCCATTTTTAAGTAATGAATTGACCACACACACGATATAAATAGCTGAAGTACTTGATTCAGCACTGGGTATGCCACAAAATTCTAAGTATCTAAAACTTGTTATTTTAGCTAAAATTTAGTACTTCTGAGCACCAACAACAGAACAAGGTACACTCTAGTGTTTTCAGATGGCACTCACAAAGTTTTCTTCAAGAAGACTAGGCAGATCCTGGGACTTTATTTAAAGTACTTAAAGAAATTAGATGACATCACTTGTACTACCTTGCATTTGCCAGAGGCTAAGAGCTTATTTATAAACATTGACTGTAAGTCAGCTGATACTCTTGTTACCTTATGTTTACTTGCTTGTATGCCTGTATGTTTGCAGAGGTATTCATATTAGACAGCTGTGGTTATGATGTTTTGCTGCCCCATATCACCGGTTGTTTTGCTGCAGGAGGCATTTGTAAAAAAATAACAGATGAGACAAAAGCCACAAAAGCTAAAGACTAACACAAGCTCCTGCTTTTGCTACTGGACTAGTGCACACTAGCTAACTGCTTTTTAAATATATGGAGCAGTCAGTCTGGTCTGAATTCAAAACCATCATCCCATAAACACTCAGAGCTGCAGCAGGTATTTCAGTGCTAAACTTGATGTAGATTCCCCTCGGCTACAGCAGTTCATGAAATAACCACATAGTATCTCCTTCCACAGAAATAAGATAGTTTAAAAACAAGATATATTTTCCTTACTTTAAATTTCTCTACTTCTCAACTTCTTAAGTTGAAGTAGGAAAATCATCACCCAGCTGAATGACAAAATGGGCTCAATTTGTTTCCTTCTGTGTCTGAGTCCTGAGAAACACCATGTGCAGGATAGGAAGGATAGGGATTCACATTCAGTGAGATTGCAGTAGAAGGGCGAGTTGGGGCAAAAATCCCCTTCTGGCCTGAAAGCCCTCTCAAAGCTGGAATCCTCTGATTTTCTGGCATAAATGCTCTGATGACATCTCAGGTGGCTTTGGAGAATCTGAGAGCTGCTACCTCGAACACTTCTCCTTTCCTAAGGCAGTCACATAGCACGCAAACACTCTGGAATATGCCTATCACCCAGGTATATGCCTCACAGCACCAACAAGGTGGACACTGATACAGGTAATAATGACCTGATTCTCAGAGCTTTTCTTTTCCCTTCTTCTGTGATATTCATTAAAAAATCACTGGTTTTATTTTCTACAAAAAGCATCAGTGGGAAAAGTGATCACACAAATCCATCTTAATCTTCACAAATGTTATTGACTCCTTCACTGAACATTTCTGAGTCACCGTCTGCCCAGACAAGAGTTAGGTTGCCTTCCATCAGTATTCACAGTCTGCTCTTCATCAGCAAAACTCTAAACACCAAATATGAAATTGCAGCATCTTTCTACTGTTCAGAATTATGCTAGAACATGTACAGCTATCCCACAGAGCATTGACTTACTGTTAGGTCATCTATTGCTCTGACAAAATGATTTAGGGGTGATTACAGACAGACAGAGGAAGGGTGATTTAGAGGTCAGAGTGTGCTGTCAGCAAGAGAGACCAGAACTGAAATTTGATGGGCTGAATGTATGTTCAGAAATATCATGCTTTTCTGTCTTTATTATTTTGTAGACATAGTTGTTGAAATCTATACTGTTGAGTCTGGTAGGTGAACCTCAAATCAAAGGATGGAAGCATCTTCCTTTATAATGTGACTTGGCTTTTTGATCATTTTTTGCATGCTGAATTTAAGAAGCCACATAAACCCTGATTTTTCTTCTTTGGTTTCTTTTACTGTGTCCTGCTTTTGAAGTCAGATACTCAAAATCAACATCAGTTCTATAAAGATACACACACACTCAGAAAAGGAAAAAAAAAAAAAAAAAAAAAAAGGAGTCTGGAATGTCTTCAACCAAGCTATAAATTTACATTGTTAAGAAGAGCCAAACCACAGTCACTGCTGATTTAAAAGAACTCTTGTACTTAGTGATCATCTTCATGAAGCAGAATGCATGGAAAACAAACATTAAGGTTTATAAACAGAAAGTAAATAAATGGTGCCCAGTGCTGGTCACCACCAATTCATTTATAGACTGCTCCACTCAAACCATCTGCCATTAGAACAAAAAAGCATATAAGTCCTTTGAAACTGTAACTTTTATTACAGAGTATGAAAATATTCCAGACAAGCTGAAATTGAGACCCCTTGTATTTGTGTGTATGTGTGTGCATGCACATGTCCTTTCTTGTTGACATGTATTATTATAGAGGTGAGCTTTCTGCAGACATTGGACTACTCCTTTACACCAGCTATTTTGAGACCTAGAGTAAACCAAGCAACAGTTTGCAAAAATTGTCTCTTTCTTACACAGAATGTCAGGATGAACATCCAGTCCTCTAAATAGCACTCGAATTTAAGTGGTGCATATGACTTTGCACCTGACCTTAACAGTTCACTCTTACTCCTGTAGGTGCTCTTCAGTTCGAAAAAAATTTCCCTGAAGACTTGTCTGGAAAACAATGAAAATAGTAATCACATCAGGGTGTCTGTGATCCTGGTGAGAGCAGGTCTTTGAGATGTGTCATTGGGTAGAGCTAACATCTGTCACTAATTCTATAAACTTGCCTTTATAGAATAGAATAGGGCATGATTTTGCAATAAAATTTATTATCAGTCCTATTGAAAATGTAGCATAATGTATTTAATGGTTGGTTTATAATATTTTAGTGAACAGCATGAAGAAAAATGTGTAAGTATTAAAGATAAAACCAGAAAATGTATATACCAAGTATCTTTGAATTTATTTGAGTCTCCTGCAGCAGGTTTTTAGTCAGAAATGACAACAAAAAATATCTATTGACTTCAGAATAGCATTATGAAAGCTCCTGTACCTAATAAATTTGGCCAAAATATGAATTTTGGAAGAATTCTTAAAATGTATATTTAAAATTTCTCTTATTGTTGTAAGTTAATAATAATTACTCTCTGAATAACTAAAATGTGTGTTATTCCTCATGTAATATACCTTTTCAGCTAAAAATAATTTTTATTATTTTCCCTTTTTCTGTTATGATTTACCAGCTCCAATAATAATGTGGCTTTTCTCATAACTTCCTGTCCTTTATTTACATCCTAAACAAGGATGGTATTAAGTTAAAATATTATCTGTTAAAAATAAGTCCTGTTCATTTATAAAGTGATGAATTTGCTTGGTGCAATTTGGGGAAAAGGGGGCACCTATCTGCCCTATTGTTTACTGAGGTGGAAACGTAATGCGACTCTTGCAAGAGCACATAGAGCAGTTCATAAGTTTGATGGTTAACCATCACCCAGTTTACCCTTTCCTACAGGGACGTCCTTATCAGAAAGAACTGTGGTTCTCCCAAGGGCTTTCTTCAGTGCTGTTCACTTGGATAAAGGATTTCTTTTCCCCCCAAGACATGGTTCTTAAGCTCCACAGGGGCTGTAATATCAGCTACACCCCTGGAGAATGTGAATGCACGAGCAGTTCACTAAAGATGCTGTGCCATAATATTGCAAACTGAGGGTGTCCACCTTCTCATACAGCAAATTCAGGGTTGTCTCCTCTAGATTAGAGGAGGATTTCCCTAGAACAAAATTATGCATAAGGAAAACAACAAACCACTTTTTTTTCTGTGGAAGAAGAAAACCACCTTCTAATAGCAGTGAAGTTAACATAATAGACCATGGCAAGATACCACCTACTGAGTAAACAGCAACTTGATAACACAGCAAAAGTCCTTAAAAAAAAACCCACAGTGACTCATTCCAACATCATTTTATCTGTTGACTGCCATTTAAAATGTAGAGAAGGAAGAAAATGTGGTCTCACAGTGTACAATGTCCTTTGATAATGAGGGACTAGAAGAGCATACTATACACACAGTGAAAAAGATTAACACTACACAATGAAAAATACCTAGGCACCCTCTTCAGATAAAAATAGCAATATTTTCCTAAAAAGGTACTTTGTCACAAATTAAAGCCTAAGAATTATTCTTTTAAATTATCTAATAAATATTGTATAAGACATACACATATGAGGAGCATGCTCTTCATGATCAACTGAAAATCAAAAAGAGAAGGACCATTACAAATTCCTTATTGCTGCAAATTATTTCAGATACAGTTCTGATGTTATAATTTTTAAGACCTTTTGACTATGTCAAAATCACTGCTTTTTTCATTTTAAATTGTATTCAAATTATTTTAAGGACAATTAAAAAAAAAAAAAAAAACCAAACAACTGTTAAAGATCTTCAGCAATGTAAAAATTGCATATATTTGGTTTAAATGTAACACACAGAAACATAATTTCTTTCATAAGATCTCCCTTTTAAACCTTAGCTAGATTTTTGCAGAGTATTGTGGCACAACTTCAACAGTCTAGAAAAATCTTTTAAAAGTCAAAGCCCAAAGAAACATTATACTGTAATATTGTCTGTTGAGTAGCTAAATAGTAAAGTACAGAGAAAGCATCTACTTCTCTTTGGCTAGGTATTCAGCTGAATATATCTCTATTTACTGTTCTTTCTCCTCTGAAAGGTGTTGCATTGCAGAAAAAAATATCGTAAATGCCAGCAAAGCGAAATCCAACAGGCTAATCTGAAAAGACCTCTTTATATTTTGAAAACCAAGCTCTAATAAGCAATGTTAGTGGTCTACTAAACAACCCCAATCCCTCAAGAACTCACTTTAAGGAGAAAAACCCACAGTGTTGGATGATTCTTGTACATCTCCAACAAACCACACCATAGCTCATGAAAAATCAACCAAAAAGTTCTCATTTGCTTTCCTGGGCTCAAATAGAATCCTTCATCCTTAATAGATTGTGATGAAAAATAAAAGAAAATAAGAGGGGAAAGGATTTCTGACCTCATATTAATTTAAACTCTCCAGTAAGCCCTCTCCATTGGAAGGGGCATGCAACAAGGCTGTCAGCAACTATCTGCTGAGTTCCTGCGCTTCAGGCTCATGAAGAATCTATCATGAGAATGAGGCTTTCTCTGTTGCTGTAAATACTGATCATATTGTCCTCTCTTCCTGACTCTGTACCCAGATGAGAGTCAGGCTCCCATGAGATTACCACTTGTTAAAGAGACAAACTGACCAAGAGCACAGGAGACCTGTGCGTGAAATGTAGAGCAGACGTTCCCTCTATTTCCATAGCTACTCAGGAGTTAAGACACAGAGGATTTAAACCCCTGATCATTTTGTTCAGCAGGGCAAACCACAGCCCCCAGGCAATGCTGCAGTGAAAGATACAGGCCCATCTGCTCCAAGTCAGTTCTGCTTTTGGGGAGCTTGGCCCCTTGAGTTAAGTGAATAATGAACTGTAAACAGAGTATTTGTGTCTGTGGGTATTTCCACAAATAACTAGAGACATTATAAAAATTTATTAGGTGCCAATGGAAAAGGCAGGTGATTAAATTATACTGCTGCAGCAGTAACTCTAAGAGATGCTGTTTGTTTCCAGCATGTACCTGAACTTATTCCAAGTACTTTTATGCTAACTGTATCCTGTTCAAATATTTAGAAGCAAAGATTGGTTTTAGTCAGTAATAATATGATTAAGGGGTGGTAAAACGGTGTCTTGGGGAGGATTTTTCTTAGAAAAAATAATCTTATGACTGAGCTAGTGCTCCACAACTTTTAATGACACAGGCTATGGTTTTGGGCTCTGTGTTTGTGTCTAAACTGTAGCTTGATTCCCTGCAGGAATGGCCTGGGGGACCCACTGGTATACACTAGAGTTTTCTTCCTGACCACACTCCAATCTCTAAAGAAAGGCAGGGCACATAGAATAATGGAGCATACCCGTATCTCGACCCTGAATGACACTGGGACTTCACAGGGATTGGTACCTCATCCTGGACATCTGGAAGAGCTTCACAGTTGATCTGTTTAGGAAGGGTCAGTCTTGTAGCTGTGAATGTTTGGGGAGTTGACATTTCATTTTTATGACAGTAGTCGCTTCAGCTTGTACTAGAAAGCCAAGTGCTGCTGTCCCACAGAACCTGAGGCATGGAATAACCCCACCAGTTTGGGGCTTGTGCCAAAATAGAGAACCCCTGCTACATTCACCTGGAAAAAGTAATCATTCAGAATTTGTGAAATATTGTACACCAATCAGTTAGAACTTCATAAAGTAAAAAATTCACACAGAATTCTACTCTAATTTGGGCCTTCATTGAGGCCCAGTTTTTTCCTGATAGGTGAAAAACCACAGGAATGTTCGGCTGCATATTTCGACCTGTGATAGCTAGTTGCAGCCTATTAGGGGAATGTTGAAGATTGCTGACTTGCTAGAACAAGTGAGATCCACCCTGCATATAAGGGATATGAAAGCAGCCATAGGGAAGACAAAGTTGGTGTCTGGAACAAATACTGTGGGAAAAAGCCTGTTGAGTAAGTTTTCAGTACAGTCACAGTATTTTGAATTATGCTTCTTCATGGTAAAGCCAAATTCCAAACATGGTGACTTATTACCTCATTACAATGAGTGTCAGGGTGGAGATTCCTTTGGCTAACCCTATTCTGTTAACATTACCATATTCAGTTGGGAATGGAGGAAGAAATATAAGCTTGTAAGAAAAAAAAAATAAAAATTACTATGTTTGTAGAATTTACAGCATAGACTTAAGCCAGAAAACACTGGAAGATTCATAGGAACTGTTGTTCGCACGAGGTCCCTCGCATGATTTCCATGACTCTGGCTGAGTTTGTTTGAATACTAATCCAAATCAGGCCTGTAAACCTTTTGTTAAATGCCTCTGTGATTATAAATCTGATCAGAATGCTATATCTATCACTTAAATATTCATTGCTAGCATTCAGTAATTGTGTGCTACATGGAAGATGGACAGTGGCCAAAATGGTGAGTGGCTGGATTCCTATCCAGTCATCAGCAGAAGCCTAATAACATGTGGATTTTTCTGCAAAACCTGACACCAGCTTAAGAGTTCAAATCTGTTCCAGAAGTGGAGTTCTGAAAACATTCCTCTTCAGATCAGGTTTTCCTTCTTGTTCCTTAGAAACTTTGTCCTTCACCCTGTAAGTATCTCACCACTAAAAATGTCTAAGAGAAAATGGATTGATATCTTCTCCTGTGATACTGAATCATTGCTCCAGAGCAACAATATGAAGTCTTAATAAACAAACACTATTATTCATGTCATTGCCTTGAGCTGGTCACAAGTCATGGAAAGAGGGGTTCAATTTATTGGTCTTTGAAATATCTTGGTGAAAGGAATGTATGCATTTAGAGCCTGTCCCAGAAAAAAAAAAAAAAAAAAAACAAAAAAAACCAAAAAAAAACTGCTGTTAAATACCTCCTAGGGTGGGAAAAAAATCAAATCAAGTTCCACTAATCTGTCCCAGGGCTGGAGATAGCATCATCCCGTTCCTAAATCACTTCTGCAAGCCATCAGCACAAGAATCCCTTCTGTGTAGAAACTGCTAGATAGTTTGGGGGCTTCCAAATGATATTTTGCCCCAAATGTCATCCATTATACATCTGTTGTATCAGGAGAACTGAATTACAGATAGCCCAACACAAAACATACAGAAAATCACATAACTTTTTCAACTCACATTGTTTTAGGTGAG
Organism: Athene cunicularia; assembly: GCF_003259725.1. Taxonomy (NCBI): domain Eukaryota; kingdom Metazoa; phylum Chordata; class Aves; order Strigiformes; family Strigidae; genus Athene; species Athene cunicularia. The sequence goes on from NW_020799092.1 coordinate 62,149,814, forward strand.
TTTTTGGATAGAAACCAGAGTTCTACATCAGGACACAGATTGTTATTCTTGTACAAGTATACTATGCACTACTCAGAAGTGGTCTATTCTTAAACCCATTATGCTTATTTTACTCTAATGTAAATAGCAACAGATACAAGAGTTTACAAAGGAGACTTTGCTCCCATGTCCATGTCAATGTCTTGCCAGCTTCCTGGAGGGAAACTCAGTGACGCAGGGTTTTATTCACTGGAAGTCCTGTGTGTTTATTTGCAAACAAAACATTTGCATGTGATCCAAAGCCTATGATTTGCCTACAGTATGTTGTCATCCCAAACATGTTTGTTAACACTAGAATGAACAAATCGGAGGGAGTACAATTGTCAAAAGCTCAATGGCAGATTGAAAGCCTGGGTGTGTCTAAAGCATGCACTACTGTTTATCCACAAAGTCACGTATAATAGCATGACATCCTTTGTGCCTATACAACAAATGAAGATGGAGAATAAATGATGATTGCTCTACTTATATATGGTGAGCTTGTTAAGAGTCTAGGGCAAATCATTGCTTTACTTTCCTCTGTAATATGAGAAGCTTTTGAAATAGATTTTCTGATTTATTTGAATGCTTGTGTTCTACTAAAACTTTATATTGTCAAGTTGCTCCTTTTCCAGGATTTAAGATTTTCTTCTCTTATAACCTATGAAGAATTGGCAGCATCGCATTGCCTGAAGGGTCTTACGGATAAAAGCGTTTGTTTGCTAAGCCACTTTACCTGCTTACTTCTTTCATTTTGGGGCCCTGAAGGCTACTGTCAGTTAAGTTGTTCTACTTCAGGGTCAGTAGACTAGATCAAGGCACTAACGATGCTCTGGCAGGGATCATGTGTGGAACATGTAACTATGGTTAACACTTAACTAGGGCTCCAGGTTTCTTGGATGAAGGCCTTCATCGATGTGCCAGCAGAAGACATTGACTACAGTTGGATTTCAGGCAGGATTTGTGAAGCACCACTCTTGGAATTAGTTTAACCCACAACTGGAAATAATGCAGGTGTATCAAGTAAGCACTCAGCCTAAAATAATCTTCTCAGCTATTTAGCTGTTGTAAGAAAATTCATGCACCACAGCACTACACTAACATAGCTATATTGTTCCTGGGACCCTCTGCAGAGAGCTGTACCGTGTCATAAAGACATGGCAACTACTTTAAAGTGTATCTCATGTGCTTATGCCTTCTGAGGCATAGAAATTCCCCTACTGAAGACTCTGTGGATGATCTATGCCACAGTGGGATTTCTGGAAGTAAGGAGATAAAACCAGTTAGAGCTCTATAGTGAAGAAAACAACTTCATCTTTTAAGTCTGAAATGTCTCAGCAGCTTCAGCTCAGTAGCACACAGATATATTGTGATTTTGGAAACAACCTGTTTCTGTTCCTGCATTTAGATCAAAAGTGTTGATAAAGAAAGTAACAGCTATGTTCAGAACCCCTCATATTCTGTAGACTTTGAATTTTGAATTTTCTTCCTTTAACAGTCTTTTGCTGAAGCATCACACTGCAGTATAGAAACCTGTAACTAATGAGTAAAAGCCATTCAAGAAGAGAAAATAGGAAGAAAGGATGAACCTGAGAGGAGCATGTCTTCCCAAACCTCTGGTTCTGTACCACCCTTCTTAACAGATCTAACCTAACTAAACCTAACTAAAGGAGCAGATTTTAAAGATGGGTTCCACAAGGAGTGAAGTGTTTCTATCTGTGCTGTTGCATTACTTAAATTTTGCATTGCAACATTACCCAACAGAGGATGGAGGGTACTGAGGTTCTGTTGTATTTATACACAGTAAAACAAAGGTTTTGACTGTGTCTTCAGACACAACTGAGTAACAAGTGAGAATTTCAGAAGTCTGCAGGAAAAGTAATTACAAAGATAAATACAAAAAGGAACAAAATCTAGAGAAAGAGGAACATGTAATCACCTGTATCTTAGGCTAAGATTTTCATTACACAGCTAGTATAAAGAAAGGGGATTGCCAGTCTATCACCCCACCACCTCCTCTAGCCAGAAGAATCCAGATGTTGTAACTGCTTGTTCAGTATTACTCTGACTGTTGAGATGTTACTGTTCTAGCAATAGGTGTGTCTGATCTGGCCCTACTTGGTCTGAACCCTTTACCAGAGAAATACTACCAGATTTTGGTGCAAAGCAGGAGCTAAACTTAGTTTTGTCCTTGCCAGTAGCATTGTCATAATAGCTTGGCCCTTTACATTTAAAAAATATGTAAGATATTTATGGAGCTTAGGTACATGTGGTGAGCTAGAAAATTAGTAAGGAATTTCAGGACTGCCAATTGAATTTGAGAGACTATTTCACTTTTCTGCCCTTGAGGTTTTTAGCTTATTCTCCTTATATTGGACCTGGACTCACATCTTTGGATTTCTCTTCAACTTGTTTCTGCTAATATGTTTTTATATTGTTTCTTGCTCCCTGTTTCCTGATCACTGTTTCTCTCCCATCTCCTTTATTAAGTTTTCTACTGACAGAATAATTTTCAGGCCTTGCAATCTGGAAGAGGTTTCTGAGGACTTGAAAAGATTCACCTTCAATTTTGCTAGGCAATGAAACTATAGAGACACACATGTGGAAAAGTGTTAGAGCCTCTTTTATACACTTGCCAAGAAGTCAATTTGTATAGGTCAGTTAGATCCTTTAGTAAATTATTGCTATACTACGTGTCCAAATAGAAGTAAATTTCATCCTCTGTATTCTGACGGGTCCTTCTGACAGGACATTCTTTTATCTAGGCTGCCTATTCTAAAACAATTATAATTGCCTGGAAATTAATGTACCTTTCTTATGAAGTTATTATTCTTAATATTTCCAGAATGAAAAACATATCTAGTCTAAGTTCCACTGCTGTACTTGGCACATTTCAGATTCAGATCAAATCAAAGGCAAGTCTAAGAATGAATTTAAAAACCTCTACATGTGTTTTTTGTTTGGATGAAATATGAAATAATTTTCTCATGAACTCTACTTTAGCTTCTACTGTTAGATCCATTGAGTGAAAAAATAAAAGGGGAGAAAACAGGCGCATATTTTGATTTTTCAGTTTATATATCTACTTACACTAAAGATAGAGATAAAATTAAATCATAAATACTATAAACATTTGGCAGGCTTGGGAAACTGTAGTCTGAAAAAAAAAAAAAAAATTAATAGAGATCTAGCAAGCAAGCTACTAATCTCTTGTCAGCATCGGGCTACTGCAGCTGTCCAACATCAGTAGTGCAACAGTCTTTAGATCATGCAGAAATTGTAGCCAGAGAACATCAGCTGGTGTCGCTCTCATCTTTTTTTCTTACCTGAAATAGAACAAACATGAAGGGAAAGGGAAATGAAAAACACTTGTAGGTAAACACTGAGTTTAAGCTACTAAACCAGGAATGTCTCTACATTCCTGTGGGTAGGTTTTTAGCCAGACTATATTCTTATTCCATACCGAGAAAGGTACAGATATGTGCCATACTCATTTTCTTATTCCTACTCAAGATGGCTTAATGCAGCAGACAATGGAAATGCCAGCCTACTCTAATGGTTCCTTCTTTAGAATTGTAAGGGGAAGGCAATGTGATACATATAATATTTGCCTTTACAGCTATCTGTTTAATGTCTTGTAACTGGTATTGCGATACAAATGAAGTAATGCAAATAAATGCAGATCAAGAGGAAATCTAAAATGAAGTTTTTATTTGCCATGAAACCATAAAGTTAACCAGCAGCTGACTCACAAGGTACACCTACATTACTGAGTCATGTAGTACACATAGGGAAGAAGTGGTATTCCATTCACTGTGATCTGCTGTGGTTCTAGGACCATTATGTCCACTTCATGTCTTTGCTGGCATTGAAGTTCCCACCAGTTGGTGGTACTAGGTCCTCACCTTCCATGTAAACAAACTGCAAAAGACCTTGCATCCATAGCAAGGGTGGTACTCACACTAAGTGCTATCCTGTTCTGTCTCTGAAACGTTGGATCTGAAATGGAGTAAAGCACTTTGAGCATGACAATGGTGTTCTCAGGGACACATCTCAAGATATGATGTATAGACATAAAGTAAATATGCACGAAAAAGACCCTCCTGTGCACTGAGCAGCTAATATATGTACATCCACTATATCCATCACCTGCAACAGGCACTGTTTGTCCTGCACATGCAGAGAGACTACAGTCTAGTGTTGGATGGAGATGCTGTCAGAAGTATATTCACTGTACTGTGGGCATGACCTAGAGATGTTTTATGTGGTGGGAGTTGGGTTACAGAAAAAAATGTTTAGGTCTTTCTAGAGACTACAACCTCTAACTTATTTGTGGTTTTAAGAGGTCAGAAAAAAAAAGCTTTTAGATTGGTCTAGATACAGGACAAGATATAATGGCATCAAGTTGCACCAGGGAAGGTTTAGACTAGATGTCAGGAAGTATTTCTTTACAGAACGGCTTGTTAGGTGTTGGAATGGGCTGCCCAGGGAGGTGATGGAGTCCCCATCCCTGGAGGTGTTTAAGAGTAGGGTCCACATAGCTCTTACGGATATGGTGTAGTTGGGAACTGTCAGTGTTAGGTTAATGGTTGGACTGGATGATCTTCAAGGTCCTTTCAAACCTAGCTGATTCTGTGATTCTGTGATAGTTGCAGATTAAGGGGTGCCTTAATGCAGGGGTTTTGACTTGCTGATGTCTTGAGACTCGGTGATAGATCTAGTATCAATTCTTTGAAAACCTCAACTGCAGTATGAATACATTCTGTCAGTCTCTATGTCCCACGGTGAAAATTAGACATCAAACTGTTCCTGCAGTTGTCCTTCACTGAAATGTCTCTCACACAGTTCTTTTGATGCTTGGTGTAATATAAAATGCTCATTAGAATCCATTCTCCTTCCCTCCTGGCTGACAAATTTTCAATCATACCAGAGCTATCCTTCCTGTATTTTCTGTGCCAGTTTTATCTCATCATTCTATAAATTAAAATATTTTTTAACCCATATCAAATGTTCTTCCCCCCCCCCAACACAAAAGCACAAAAGTCTTTCTTGACATTTTTCTGCTCCTGGGAAGCTCCAAGTTATTCTCGGCACTTTTGCAGGATAATCATTGGGATTACTTGTTGAATGCAGTAATATGCTCTGTGAATAATGGTGATGTGAACAGGCCATCATGGATGGAATATTTATGTTAGAGACCTCTGATGATGCCAAATGTCACATAAATTTATCTTTTAATCTGCTACAACACCAATGGCATCAGAAGGACCACACCTGCACAAGCACAAAGCAAGAGTTACATCCTGAATTCTTATGGTTGAAGTAGATTATATTTTTATGGTTTTAATCTTGATAAGAAAAAGACTACAGAGTTTTTGGTGTACATTGAACAACAAAATTAGTCTAGTGAAGGACAATTACCCGTTTCATAGTATAAAGTAGCTCTTTAACTCTGAATTTAGCAATGTTAGCTCACAGAGGTGGCAGACACCAACAGTGTAAAGGGAAACATAACCTCCCATATGACTGAAACGTTTAATATCTCATGTTTATTTATCAAAATTAACTCCACTTAGAAAGGGGATTTGTAACAAAACACTGCCATAAGTCAGTCTCTGGGTTACACAAATAAACAATTGCAGAAAACAATTTTTGCGGAGAGATCAGTTTTACTGATCTTGGTAGTGAACCCACCGAATGAAAAATTAAATAAAAAATAAACTACTGTTGATGTATGAACTATACAAACATTTTTTTTAAAATTGAAAAATCCACACTTCAGGTGACTAAACTTGCTTTGCTCAGAGCAATTTTTTACTTATTTGGAACTCAATCTATTTCCTACCTTTTCTTGTGCATCACATATGAATACGGAAAATCCCTCTTATTATTCTCATTGCTCCTTTAACAAGAGCATCTTCCATTGGAAATCTGACACTTGGAGCAGTAGAGAGAGTTAATTAATAAGTGAGAGTAATTACAGGAGGAGAAAAGACTTTTACACATATTACTAAATGTTGAGACACCACTATAAGACATCCTTGCAACAATGCAGAGGCTAATGCATCTTGAAAATAGCCACCCAAATACTTCTCACTCTTTGACCCAGTTTAATTACCCTGAAAATGAGTACAGAATAAAGAATTTTGATACTCAGTTGTCAGAGGCATTCATGAAAACCTATATTCTCCCTTCCAATTGAAGTTCCATTTCCTGCCAGATGAACCATGAAGTGGTAACAGCTTGGAGCAACATTTTTGATATGAGAGCTCTCCTAGAAACAAGGCTTTGAGAGAGAGTGAGAACCAGAGAGACCAAAAGAGAGGAGTATACAATAAGAATTGATAAAATAAAGGACATATTTTGTTAGAAGATTTTTAAAAATATTTAAAAGGAGTTAATATATTACACAAATAAAGCTGATTGATTGCATTTGCAGTGCAGTTAAGCAATTTGAAGAGTGCCAGATCAGTATTCTCATTCTATAATGGCATGATAACTCATCATATTTGCTTTCGTACTTGTAATCATATTTTATTTTCTTTACCAGAATTCTACAAGTAATTGCTGGTGGCATATAGACTAAGTCACAGATGTTAGAACAAAAGATAAAACAAGTACACTGAATGTACATTTCGTATTTACACCCAACAAAGGTTGTCAGCTGTTCCTTCCTTGCAGCTGCTTAAAGGTCTTGCTGTCCTCTCCCACTGGAACGACTATCAGTTGAGAGGCTGCAATGCAACAATGCTCTTGTTAATTATTTCATTCTGTTTAATTGTAATTAACATCAAGCATAACAATCAGAAAATATGTGATATTAACTGTATGGAGTATTTTTTCCAAGTGCAGTTTTCATGAGGCTGGCAAAAGAATTCTACATTGAAAAACTAGTCTGACAAATGTCTGTCACATGAACCCATCAGAATCTACAGGAGAATGACTAGTTTATCCAAGCGGTCGTAAGGGCTAAGTGGAGCCTTTCCTTGACATCTGTACCAAAAATGGATCAAAGGGGCAATTTCTAATGCTATTTTAATGTTTTGAAATTTCACTAGGCAGATATATTTAAACATAAATTACTTCACTGATAGTCAGGAAACAATCCAGAGTATTATAGATGTTCCCAGGACATTCACTGACAGTCATTAATCATCAAAACACAGTCTTTTTACTTAATAGGCACTGAGTTCAACAGAAACACTTCAATGCATCTCCCTGTCACTTTCTACAGCAGTTGTCCCTGCCAGCAGAGTTCCCACTGACTGCACCCAAGACAGGATTTCAGTCCCAGTGGATCAGCTGTGGAGAGGGCCCTGTGCAAAGGTGTTCAAGCACCATGACAGAGTTGCCTCCAAACCGACATGTCAGGTCCATATCCTTGCTGTTCTGGCCTGGCTGAAGTCATCCAAGAAACAGCATAGCCAACAGCTAAGTATCCCTGAATGATACCGATGTGATGTGTTGTGACGAGATTGTGGCTGTGTTAGCAACTTCACCATCCCATTCATGGTATAAACACATTGGTTCAGTCAGGATTCTATCTTTGCAGGTGAATTCAGATTTCCACAATTCAGAGGTAGCTCTGGACTCCCCAGCAGTGCTTCAGCATGCCAGGCACATCTGCTTGCCTTGTCTAGTACAATTTTCCTTTGGGATTAGTAATTAGCAAAGCACTTTCTGGAAAAAGAAGTATATTCAGTGGTAAATCATGCCTTACTTTGTATTTGGGAATGAAATGACAACTAGAATTGTGTCTTCACTCATGGCACGGCAGACTTCCATTTAAAATAAGTCAACGGGAGATTTAACTATGACAGAACCTCAGGGCTGGACCCATAAAGCATATGACAAGCAATTTAGAAATCAATCTTAGTTTACCCCTGAAACTGCCACTTTAATATCAACAGTCTTGAGTGAAGGATAGGTTTTTAAATCCAAAGTTTTTATTAAAATTTCATAATAAAACACCAGACAGCTAGGCAGCAATGGACATTGATTTACAGTTTGATGTGTCATTATGCATCATAATCAGAATACTGAACTAAAACCCCTTATACAATATTCAATAATTTAACTGAGAATAGACCAGCAGTAGAAAAGAGCTGACCTGATTATGTGAGGTCCTAGATTGCTCCTACTGTGACAGAAAGTCTGTAAATAAGTTTGCTGAGCCCTAAACTAGGAAATTCAAGATTTCCCTGATCCTTGACACAAACTTCAATAGTAGCAAGTTCCCAAGCTTTTTTTTCAGTTACTCATTGACTCCTGTTGCAATATGAAGTACATACTGATTGTTGAGGTTTTCAGTGAAATCATATGGTGTCAAAAGAGGGAAAAAAACACATCTACACTAGAATGGAATACTGAATAACTGATTTTCACCTGGATACTGATAGTGCAACACAAATTACTTTTTTTTTTTTTTTTTTTTTTTTTTTTTTTTTTAAGGGATGAAGAGGACTGCGGGACTTTAGATATCCAATCCCTCTTGAAAGAAAATTAAAGTTGTATGATTAGTGTCTTATTCTGAGTCATCATTTTCTTCGGGGGCTTCCTTTGCATTTCAGGGGTATTTTAGCCCTACAGAATTTCAGTAACTTCCAGACTATATGTGTATATTAACTTGTATGATGTAAATTCTTTTTATATGGTATTTGCCAGAATGTATGAGGGGAAAAAATAGTTATCCATTTTAAAAGTCTCTAGAGTGATTTTATATTTTGTTAGGCACTTTCCACCCGTTTTTCCACTAGCATATTCTTCATGCACAGATTTAGAAATTCATTGTGTTGCTGTTATGGGTGTTGTCTTTCATTGTTTAAGAAATATGTTGTTTGAACACATTTCAACATTTTGGTATTCAGAAATTATTTTCAGCTCACATGTATGTCAACTACTGTATGTGCAACAAGTTAAGCCCATTAATAAGACATATTTAATATGAATGAGAAACACGAGTTTAAGACACATATACGCTTAGTTGTCAGGTAAATTCAAATGAATACAGTATATCTGGCTATAAATAGTTGTCAGACAGGCTGTGGCCTAACTACCTTGGAATTTCAGTCTGTGTAAAATACGTAAACTATCTAAAATATTTGTTCCTAAAAATATGGGGTGAGTTAACCTGGGCCAGCTGCCAAACACCAACCTAGTCGCTCACTCAATCCCCCTCCTCAACAAGACAGGGGAAGAAAAAGCTTGTGAGTTGGGGTGAAGACAGAAAGGTCACTCATCAACTACCATGATGGTCAAAACAGATTAGACTTGAAGAAAAAATAATTTAATTTATTGTCAATTAATAACAGAGTTGGATACTGAGAAAACAAAGACAAAAACTAAACCACATTCCTCACAACATCCCCCTTCTTCCCAAGATCAAGTTCACTCCTTCATTCCCAACTCCTCTACCTCATCCCCCTTGAGTGGTGGAGGGCAGATGAGGAATAGATTGTAGTCAATCTATACTGCTGCTCCTTCCTTCTCACACTTTTCCCCTGCTCCAGCATGAGTCCTCTCCCTGGGCTGCAGTTTCTGCAGGGAATATCTGCCTGCTCTGATGTGGGGTCCTCCATGGGCTGCAGGGAAATATCTAGTCTACAGGCTGCAGGGGAATCTCTGCTCCAGGACCTGGAGCATTTCTTTCCCCTCCTTTTCTGCCTTTGGTGCTTGCAGGACTGTTTCTCACACTCTTCTTCCTTACTTCTCTCTGCTGCGCTGAGGCCGGAACTGACTGTGTCCAGCATGGGGCAACCCTGGTGTCTCATCATAGAGGCCATCCCTGCAGCTCCACACTACCAAAACTTTGCCATGGACATCCATTAAAAAATAATATCAGTGTTCAGGATGAACTCACCCAATATGAACTCACCCAAGTCTAAGGATCTGGAGAATAGAGTCTGTAGAGTCCCTGTAGTGCTGGTCTTCCTCAGGAGCACAGAAGGGCGTGCTAAAAGTTGTTAGGGAAAACTAGAAGTATGTGAGGTTAAGATGGTGTTATTTGTTCCCCATAAAGTCAATAGGATAACAACTAAATTGACTAAAGTAAATAGAAAAACAACTGATGCAACCTAGATCTTCACGGCTGGTACAATAATGAACTCTGCCACGTTTTTATTCTTACAAAGGGTAACAGTCACACACCATAAGAAGCAAGGCTAACAGAGGAAGGGGAAAAAACTCTTAAGTGACTAAAAGCTTTGTATCCTTCAGACCATTTGTCCAAAAGAAGAGTAATAACTTGTCTCTTTATCGACTCATCTAAAATGTGCATATGGAAGAGAGCAGGTTTTGATACGTCATAGCTCTTTGCTAGATTTGTTTGCTTTTCTGTCTGACTACTGTGTTCCTCTTAAAAATACATTTTTTATTAGACTACTTGAATTTTAGGAAGTTTCATGTTCTCTTACAAGTTAGACTCAGAGACATGGTTGGCTAGTCTGCATAAAAGACCACAAACTATTTAAGTGAACACTAGCTGAAACTGTCTCATTCTTGCATGTGACCATCCCAGTCTCCAGGCACCCATACCAAGATCCTTCTGGGTGCTTGAGAAGGTACTCAGAGCTAATTTAAACCTGTAAAGTCTCCACAGGGCTGAGGTGACAGATGATAGACAAATGACAGTAGACTATGTGCCATAGCTTATCTATTCCTGTCCTGTCTACAAATCAAGTAGAAGCAGACTGGGTTCTGGACTAAGGGGCAAAGTAAGACCAAACTTTATTTTCCTGATATTAGATTTATATCAAGTCAGCTGAATGTCAAAACTTAAAATGCAGCATAGGTGTATCTAGGAAACTATTTAGACACTGGTTTGGATTCTGTAGTAAAGGGCGCAGACTGAAGAGATGCCTCCCACAAACTGTGATGTGTACAGGGCTGATGAACGCCTAGCTGATGCTTGATGACCATGAACAAGAACTCACTTCAGAGGATGAAGGCAACTGTGAGAATGATGATTTAGATGCATGGCTGCTTCTTTTTAAATTTTTCACTGCCTGATCAGATAACTGTAACTCCAGTAAGGAAGTGGTTGTTATCAAGTCAAGAAAAAGATGGAAACACTGCATGACATTAGGAAGGATTTGTCCATCTGAAAAAGCTAGAACAATTTTAACTTCTTCCTTTCCAGGCCATTTGAGGCAGATATTCCGAAGTAACACTATCAGAGAGAAAAAAAAGGAAAAAAAAAAAAAAAAGTAATAAACTCAGCTATATTATGTACATTAGAGCCTGGTCTCTAGACTGAGAATTTGGAGAACATATTCTACCACTGCGATGATGGTTATGCTGGTGCATAACAGAAGAAACATCAGTACAGGCACAGGACAACTCGAGTCTGCTGTGTGCTTAAGCCAGAGTAGGTTTCAGGAGCAATCCAAACATGTTCATTGTTTGCCAAACCTAGTCATACAAATTTGTTGTTACTGCTGCTGGTAGAACATAATAAACTGCATTACCTGTATTTTTTGAAATGCTGTTTTATTCACTTCAAGTGCATTTCTGTTAATCATGAAAACTTTTATTCAAGTCTGGAAACCCATATCCATGAGCAATATCAATAAAAAGAAACAAAGAAAAGAATTTCCACAGAAAACTCATATTAAGGAAATTAAAATAACGTTATTGCAACAAATCAAAGATTTTTAGCATGCATAATATTTTTTTTTACTTTACTCTCAGTTGTACACTGCGTCCAAGTTATTTTGCATTAAACTGCTCTGTTTAGATTTGTTTCTCACACAGTTTCTCCTCACGGCCATCCTGTACCTTGCCCTTTCCCAGAGCTGCCACTACCATGGCCGAGGGTCTCGGCCGTGCCCTGCGGTGGGTCGGTTGGTGTCCGGCTTGGGGCAGCCCCGGCCTCTTCCCACAGAGGCTGCCCGGCAGCCCCCGCTGCCAGCGCCTGGGCACGGACACCCAGCGTGGTGATGCAGGGACACCAAAGCACCAGAAGGCAACTCCTGCCTGGCTGGTGGCTTCCCTGGTGATTTCTGCAGTTGTGAGAGAAAGCTCACTTGTGGAGACTGGGCAGTGCCACCCCAGTTATGATGAACTTCTGAACATGCTGGTCCAGCACCAGATACCCATACTGCAACTAGGGCTCACAGTTATTGCAGTCGTGCCACCAAAGCAGGATACCTCTATTTTACTGATTTATCTTTGGGTAGTTTGTTACACATATATGATGGGGTATTTATTACATTTTATCCTACAAAATGCTTTCTTCTGTCAGAAGAGGGTAGTACTGATGAGCAGCTCATATCAACTCCAGACACGTGAAAGCACCTTTTCTAATAATGATATATTAATCAGGTGATTTAATATGACAGAACGGGGGCATCTTATCTGACTGATAAAAGACTGATTATATCTGCTTCAGACTGTTCCTACCGAAAAATTGGAATATGAGATTTTAGATAAACCCATATATGAAAAATCATTTACTTGTCTGTTTTAATGAAAAGCAAGCATGAGGAATTAATTACTCCTGGTAATGCAGAAATATGCTACACTGAAGAAACTGCATTGACCCTCCCTTTCTCCTCTTCTAATTAATTGTGTAATTTCTTAGCATTTATGTAACTATCAAGTCACACTTTTTTTTTTTTTTTTCAGTAGCACCTCAATATTTAGAAATAAGTGTCATAACAGAATAAAGACTCGAAGGTGGTTTAAAAGGTGAATATTTTCTTACCTTTTTCATGCTCATAGTAATTACATAAACAACTAAAACAATTCTTGTTTTTTAACACAAAGCATGATAGCCCTGAATAAATAAACTAGATAAAATATAGCACTCAAAACATGAGTAGGGAATGTTTGTGTTAAAATGCCAGGACCTTCTTTAAAACTGAGGAAAAAAAAAAAAAATCTTAGAACTCTTGGGTCATCAATTTTCTTACTTCTCAGACCCTCACAATCTTTGGCTTGGACCTCCATTTGGGGAAACATTTAAACACTTTCTTTGCAATTATTTTTTGGATCATTTTTAACCCATAAAACCCAACAGATTTAAAGAAAATGCTACAAGGTGAGAGAGTACCTAGGTATTCTCTGGAGTACCTGATCAGCAACATTAATAAAAAAAGGGGAAAATAAAGAGAATCTGGGATTTCTGCTCATTAAGACTAGACACCATCAGTTTCAGATACCAGTGGATGACAAATCCTCATACGTGTGTCAATCTCCATTTTACAAGCAGCAAGGCTATGTAACCGAATGACTGCATCTGAGAACTGCTTGGGGAATTCTCTGTTCTCCAACACCTAGGAATGTTTCCTTAATTTCAACCACTAAAAAGGGCAGAGGGAGAAAGCACTCAAGAATTATTTTGTATAGTTAGTAAATATACAAAGAAGGTGTTTATTTTCATTGCTCTCTGGATGACAGCTGAATTACAAAAACAAGCCCACTAAATATATATATATTATAAAGTCAATTTAATCACCAGTCTCTTTCTTCTCCGACCATCATTTTCTGTCTCATTTATTTGACAGAGAGTCATGAGAAATCTTGAGAAAATTCAGAAATAAAAATTTATTCATCTTCAAAAGGAAGGAATTCTCTTTGTCACTCCCTGCATCATACAACTCCTCCCCAGTCCCCAGGAAGACGGCCATCTTTTCCACTCAATCAAAGTTAAGATATCAACTTGTCTATTAGGAGAAAGAGATAATATTCTTGGATATCTTTATTACAGAGCTCACAACTGGGTATTTAGTCAAGTTACAAAGACACCACTAGTGAAAAATGGCAGGGAGAATACAAATAAACATCTTGAGAAAGCACAGTTACAGAGTCCAAAATCATTGGGGAAATATGTATATGTGTCACAACACGTATCGTGGGAATATGTATCCCAAAACAAAATAGAAAAACTTTGGGGAATAAGAAGCTCTTCCTACTTATTTTAGATAAATTTAATGCTTTCTGGCTTTCTGTCCTCTTCACAGATGAGTGTGAAAGGAAAGGCAGATTTGCCCCAAACTCAGACAGTTTGGATAGACCTATATTGATTGGAAAGCTCAGTCTCCAAATCAAGTATACATGCCAAGCCCTGTACCTTGCTCCACCAGACTGGCTATCAGAGATCCTGCAGACTGTCTGCTGTCAATCTGCCAGGGTGTGACCCATGGCCTGCCAACTGCTCTCCATATCCTGTCAGTCTTGCTTTTAGGGTGGCCTCAGGGTCACTGTCAGCAAGTAATTTGTACATTTCCTAGACAAGCTATGAAACCTGTTTTGAGGAACCAGATGAAAGAGCATCTTTACAGAAATGGGTTGTTTCTTTACAGGATGGGCTGTTAGGCGTTGGAATGGGCTGCTCAGGGCAGTGGTGGAGTCCCCATCCCTGGAGGTGTTTAAGAGTAGGGTCGACATAGCACTGAGGGATATGGTGTAGTTGGGAACTGTTAATGTGGGTTGATGGTTGAACTGGATGATCTTCAAGATCTTTTCCAACCTAGACAATTCTGTGATTCTGTGAAGGGCACAGGGACCTGAGTAAACCTTCAATTTCAGACAATTTCAAAACAGTTGTATCTCCAAGGCTAAGTGTTCAGGAGGCAGCTGTAGCCAAATACATAGTTCAACACTAAGGAAACAGGCAGGCACTCCTCCTATTTCCTCCCTCTCTGCAAGCTTCTGCTGCTTACACTAAACTCATCTGATCACACTATAAGGTAATTCAGCTATAGTTAACAGGCAGGGCAGGGACATGAACTGACTCATGTGCAACCACATGAGAGCCTGAGCTGGCATGAAGGAAGGAATATGTGGCTGAAAGCAGAGGCTGTAGAAAGGAAGTACAGTGGAGGATAAGGGTAGGGGAAAAGGGGGGACAATATGGGAGAAGATTGCCTGCTAACTGTTTAAATATTATAGTTCAGCTGTCTCATAAAAACATGTCTATATGGTGATTCTTACAGTATGTTTCACTGCATCTTGGGTATGTTACTTTCAGACCTGTGGTAGTTTTAGACCACAGGTATGTTTTAAAGCCCAGACATTTATCAGTATTTATCAACATTTCTTTATTCTTTTCTTTTGTAAATGAAACCTAGAAAGTGAAGAGAATTACTTTTTACATTGTTTCACATTTTTTCTAAACGTTTTTTCTTCCAAGACTGATGGATTTTGTTGCAGTACCCAGTGGCAAAGAGCCATATGCCATGTAAATTTAATTCGGTGTTTACTTGCTTGATAGCATCCTGCTACTTCCTCCCTGAGCTACCAGGCACTTTGACTTGAAACACCAGCAGAGGCCAGGACCATAAGTTTCTACCCTCTTGAACTGTAGTGTCTTCAAATCTGCCTTACATATGATCCTGATGTCTGCAAAGATCCCAGAAAAAAATAAATCTTTGGGGCTGGCAAAAAGAATGCAAATTGAACATTTCTCATTTTCCTTCTCCATAACTTAGATCTTCTTTGCTTCTTTTTCTTCACTTTCCTCCTGATTTCTCCCCTTCTTTATGTTCATTTGCATTCCATGTATGAAAATATTGGCATAGAAAAAAGCTTACTTGGTTCCAGCATTTTCTTCAACCTGCCTTCAACCTACATTAATACAGATGTAAACGTGATTTTTCCCTGTTGGACCATTGGGAATCTGGATGGATAATTTTGTTGTTTGTAGGAGATGGAATTCTTTCTCTATACAGAAAAGCTAATGAAAACATAAAATATTCATATTGCATCCCTAATTGTCTAATAAAGTCAAATGTGCAGTTATTGTTGAAAACCTCCAGTCTAATTAGCAGTAGCCTAATAAATGCTTAAGTGAAACATAGAATGTTTAGTGCTACCCAGCTAAATCTTTGCTTCCTCATCCACTTGTATTAATAATGACACTAATAAGATAGTGTTAAAAAAGTACAAAACATACATGCAAATATATATTCTTATTGTAAATATCTAATCTCAACTAAGGGATACCTTCGGGGTTTGGTAACCAAAGATTGGCTTGTTGCATTATTATTTCTATTATGCATTCTTTCATGGTGTTGTTTACTTGTGGCTTTGTTTTTTGTTGGTTTTTTGTTTTTTTTTTTTCTTGCTTTTAAGTGCTGCTGTTTAATTTATCATGAGCCAGTAATCTTTTCTGTATTATGGAAACATGGTAAAGAATACAGTTAGAAAAGTCTATTTCATCTTTTAATTTACTCTGTAGCCCCAGAAAAAATAATCCCAAATTTATCCTGTGAATCTAAACAGTCTTTGAACAAAAAATTCACAAACATCGTGAAGTTATTTCCTTTTCTTTTTCAAAAATCTCTGCCGAAACATCACTATCTGGTTTCTGGGAAATACTTCTGTGAGAGCTAGGAAGGCAAGGAACAAATTGACTCTCTGTTAGCAACAGGTTTCGTGGAAGAACCAGCAGCGTAAAACTGAAAAGATGCTTATCCATTCTCTCTAAGTTTACACATGATTTCAAATTAAGAAAAAAATATAGTAACAACAGTGCTGAGAGACTTATACCTTTTAAATATGATAAAGATGAAACAATGTGTTTGAATAACCAAAACACCTCCAAAATAAATTAACAAAATAGATACACATTTTTTAGTTCTTTTTTTCCCATTGACTATTATAACCATTGTTGGAGCAAAGATATCATAAAAAATTGCCCTTTGGTCAGGGTTTTCTACAGTGTTACAGTGATTTTTTTCTCTTTCTCAAAAGATGCTGATATCAACCCCTGAGACGTGATTCCAAACAAAATGGATCTGATGTATCAGACAATAATATTTCTTTTCCTTGAAATGGTTCAATGTATATGCTTCATAAATATACATCCTAATTACCTCATTGCTTATCTTTAAAAATAAAAATAATGCTGACATTATGATGTTGTACAGGTAGTATTTTATTTTCTGTCATTCTGGGACACTTTTTTGGTTAATTTTGAATGTTTTATGTACAATTGTAAGAAGTCAAATGTTAGCACACTTTGGAACTGTTGACATTTCCCTTCCCTTTCTGCTCTTATACAAACTGCAAACTTTAATTATGCAATCAGAGTAAGTTGATTGAAATTTAATATTGTCATTTTATTGACATTCCTTTCCAATATGTTTCCCTTTTTCATGTGCTGTGGACAACTGTATCTCAGTGTTGAATTATTTATTTGTAATCGATAGTTGTTTGACATGGAAAAGGTATGCCACTTTATCTAAATGTACAAAGAACAGATTGATGAGGAAGTACATTTCCGTAATGAACATTTAATCTATACCTCTGAGATATACTTTAGGATTTTTTTTCCTAAAAATCACAGTGAACATGACAGTCACTATTTTTTATTTCCATTTAAATTCTGCATCAGTTGCACACTAAATTGAAAATAAAATATTGACTTTTCTCTCTCTAATTTCCAATGGTGCTTTCCTACCTCTTCATCAGACAGAACTTACATGCATATTAGATTTAGAGCTTTACATACTGTAGATAAACATTGAATTCCACTACAGGATAAAGTACTGAATTCAATAAACATAAAATCCTCTGCAGGACAACTGTTTTATGACAGGTTGTTAACAAAGGTCATATTTCATTGAAGTGCCTTTTCAGTTAGTTTCAGAATGAATAACAATGTTTGGGGATTGTTAGTCTGTTTAGTCTTAATTTTTTGCACATTTATTCAAAGATGATATCCCATAACAAAGAAAAAAAGATGATAAAAAGAAGCTCCCACACAATAATCAACTTGGAGCCACTAGGAGTGGTCTACTGAAAGCCGAAGATAATATACCTTTTATAAACCAAATTCATACCAACTTCAGTGGCAGTTTTACCTCTGAGGTTTAATCAGATTAGAAGGTCATGAATGAGCCATATGACAAAGGGCCTTTATACATTTAAATGTTTAAATGATCCCTACTCTATTTGAAGATAATGTTCATTGCAGATGAGCAGGAAGAAGAAAGTTATAAGGCAGTCACTATAAAAATATGTTTAAAATGTAGCTGGGGATTTACTGTATGCTCCACTGAGTGCTATGTGCAGACCAGTCTATGGAATTCTCAGTAAGAAGCAGCTACCGTCATCTGTGACTGCTCTGCACCATGGTGACAGCAGTACTGAACAGGGAAACAAGAGAGGATTCCCTAAAAGGAGCATTACAGGATGTTTAGAACATCAGTCTGGTATGTGGCTGAGCCAAGGCGATGCCTGCCTCAGTCAGGTGAAAAGGGTACTAAGACTGTGAGAGACATGTTCTAGATAAGTTACTAAATCAGTGGTCTCTCCGTTCCTTTCTGTGGGGTTCAACTCATTCTAAGTACAGATCTAAAATAAGGCAAATCTATTTCCTGCTCAAAGTGATTATTTCCTCTACTGTCTATAAAATTGGCCTAGGATGATGACCTCAGGTTCAAGTAGATTTCTACACACGGTATTATAAAACCCACAGAGAGTCTTAATAAATCTGAATCTTCCTAAGGGGAAAAAAAAAAATAAAGAATGTTGAACATTTACTGTGTAGTTCAAATCATTCAGGGTTGTTCCTTATGTTCTTCATATCTCCATGACTCTGAAGAGCAGTCACTCCACTTCTGGTAGTGAAACTATCTTAATCTCACAAGGAAATATCTCACCTCATGAATCCAAAAGTCACAGCTGCCTACAATATCTTTAATCTAACTGAGACTTTCTTTCACCTACTATCCTGACTTGGCCTCTCTTTTTCATCATTTCCAGATGATAGGACCCAAAATAATCATAAAAATATTACTGATAGCTATTGTTAACTGTAATCTCAATACTGCTTTTCAAGTCCTAAAGTCATACATTTTTTAAGTTGCTCTCAGATTTATGTCATAAATAGCACAGTCTTACTTGTGAGCTGAAGAATTGACAGCTGCAATCACACGGCACTCTGCATCTATGTGCATGATGGCACATAACCCCAAACCTATTATCAAACCATATTTTTTTTTAAAAAAAAAAGACCTGTGTAGAAAATAATTCATTCAGAAGGCTGTCTCCTTTACACTATTAACTGTAGGAAAATATATGTTTTTTTCCTCAGTCTGTCTGCTTTATCCAAGAGGATCATCAGATTGCAACTCACAGTTTCAGTTAATGGGTACATATTTATTCCTTGACTTCTCAGTGCTTAAAATAAGTTTTGCAACTAGTCTAGCAAATACCTAAAGAAGCACTTAAGGAGAAAATAACCACTAGCATTTCTTCTACCTAGTAATGTTCTACTTTGAACAACAAATTTTACAGCAAAATGAAGCACATATACTTCAAAAGATAATTACAGCATCGTATGTTATTCCCACATAAATCCATTTTTCTATGCAAGAAACAGTAAAATATAGTAATACTGTGTGTTTTCACATGATGTATGTCCAGCTGCTAACTGGGCATAAACTTTATTTTGAAGATACATTTTTAAAGAAGTGATAAACATCTAATATGTACTTACACATGTTAATAAATTACTGTTTTAGAGGACTGAAGAATTTGACAGGTAGCTATCCTTTGTAGCCATAGTCAGCAAGTGATTAGAATACATTTTACTGAGGGGTTTACAGTCATCCATGGCACATACCATATACACCTGTAACACCCTTGAAACTTTTATTAATAATTAAGGAACCTTAAATAAATTATGTATGAATTTACCTTTAGTGTAAAGTACCCTGAGGCTGATGATAACCATGAAGAATCAAGTTTAAATCCTGCAACAGAGGTTCCTCTGTTAATCCAAATTTCCTATTAAGAAAATGGCTATTTTAATTTCAATTTAGGTATAACAATTGTAAGCCTTTATTATTTCGACAATGTCTCCTTCAGGACTTGAAGATAATGATGCAATTCTCATTTGCAGCCAGCTGCTTCCCTGAGATTGCTGTGGTAGAAATCTGCGTCTTTATGCAGGTGAGCATTTGTAAGCAACAATAACAGTCTGTAGATGCCATACTGAGCTTGAATAATTCTGAGCATCAATATTTAGGAATCACAGCTTCATATTTTTAGCATTTATCCAGTAAAAGAACAGCAAAGGAGATTGTTGTGATTGAAGATACTTCATTAAAAAAGGCTGTTCAGGGTTCTTTATCAAAGTTTTCTGTTTCATGTTAAAAAATAAATCATGGGTACCTTAAATAGTGCTCCCTTCAATGACTGTTATCACCTGTCTTGAGGATCTGACTGTCCCGTGGACTCAGTTTCTGATGTTTGGCTTTACAGGCCCACCAGGTACCCCCACACCTCATCCATTTTAAGAAATGAGACACTTTGGTTGTACCTACCTGCTTCATATTAAACCAGGGTTCAGGCCAATTTAGAACTCATTTTTCCTAATATTCTTGTGTACCTAAATTATAAAGGTTTCTCAGGTACTCCCTGCACAGTCCTATACCATGGAAGAATAATGGTATTCATCTAGAATCACCCTCAAGGCTTTTACCATGGTGATGGAAACCAGCTGTTTGACTCCGGAGTCTCTAGAGGCAAGCATACTTATTTATTTAAAAGGTATCTTGATTGCTGAAGAGTCAGAAAGGCTGTTATAGCTGATCAAATAAAGCAAAAATGATTTGTTGAATAATTTATATGAAAATATGGGTAAAATCTGGCAAATACATTGTTCATCAAATAGTGCTTGCACAACTGAATTGAAAAAAAACAACCTTAAGAGTCATATGCCAACATATATAAAAGTCTGTTTCTGGGTCAGATTGAAAAGGATTTAAAGGAATTTCCTTGAAGGGACCAAGGGACAGGTTCACATGATTTAGGCATTGAAGTCTATCAGTACTATCCTCAAATTCTTTCTCAAAACCTCTATATAGTGAAAATCAATAAATATTCTAGCATTCCTCAGTATATTCCCTAAACAACTAACCTTCTTCCTCTACATTTGTCCAGAACTAATTCACTTTTATCAGATTTAAGCAGCTTTGTATATATTTCACATCTAGGAACTACAGAAAATATTTTTCATGCTTATTCATGTTGAGGAACCTGCTCTTAACATACTTATGAATCCCTGTATGGACAGAGTCCAAATATCTTGAGGGCTTCCACTTTTATTCAAAACTCAAGGGAAGGAAAGGTGACCCCTTTTACACAATAACTTCATAGTTTAAGCGTACAAGAGAGAGAACTTCAGTTGTTTCTTTCTGGGGAGTTAAAGCAGTTATATCCTACTTCCCAGCAAAGGGTCTTTAACTACTCTTGACTTTGCCACATTGGCAATGAAATAAACGACAGTAAATCTACACAATAATTAAAATCACTTCTTAGTCTTAGCTTCCTTCATTGTGAATAGGCTGAAAAACTACCCTATAAATGTTCAGACAGGGTCAGGTGCTGCTGTGTCCTGAGAAAGGGGCAGAAAGTGGTGTGACATGACTGTGACGTAAAACTCAAGAAGTAGCCACTTTGCTTACATTTCTCTCTCCCTCTTTCCTTCCACACTGTTCTCCTCCCTCCCAAGTAAATCTGTGACTGTTTAAGGTTGCTCCTTTGCCAGAACAGGTAAAACCAGTCTAGCTTTTCACTTGTGGTGAAATTACATACTTTCTGCTGACAATTCATCTTGAAAGTTGAAAGATATAGCTGCAAAAACTGTGTGTTTGTTAGCACAATGTTTGTTAGCACTGGACTGGGTGTCTTGGGTGTCTGATGGGGGGAACATTAAAAGCTATGAGTTTTTTTTCATCCAAAAGTCAATAAAATGATAACCCTGTTCTTACAGTTCATTGCTTCAGATAGGGAAGGACATTGACTTCTGGCTTGGCCATGAGGTGCACTTCAAATATTACAGAGAAAGAAGGACTGGGTTTCCTTTTTGCGGTTCATGTGCTTTTTTCTGGGAACCATTTTGTGGAACATAATCTTGCCTCAGGTTATTTCTGGTGATATATATACACGGGAGTGTCAGGCAGCACTGCACATTTCTGTGTTTGCTGACTCCTTGATCTTAGAGAAGTAAAAGTTCTTTTGTAGCTGTGGTACATAGCTATGTAATTAAGACCAGGACAACAAAATGAGTCCATAAACTAGTCTGTCTGATGCATCAGTCTTATTTTGAAAGGGAGGCTGATTTTTATTTCAAGCAGCATGCCAGCAGTGAAGTTCTCCCTTTTTGCCAACAGTTGAGATACATGTGTTACAATTCCACAGGGCTGAGTTTCAAGACCTATGCAGTGCAAATTGCTGTATGTAACTGGGATTAATATATCAGATTATTAAAGGAATAAATGACACAATAGATTACATCCAGCACAGGACTCTTTTACTGTAAGCAGTGTAAGAAAGGGACTAAGGAGACATGGAGCTACCTACCTCAGAGGAAACATCTGTAAAGTCATCAGGAGGGAGAGTTTTCCATACTAATGGATGCATCTGGTAGCAGATTTTCTTATAAAGGGATATATATTAGGCAATGACAGATCACTTGCTGAAAGTAACCTCCTGAGCAATGTTTGGCTTTTCGACATCTGTGTTTAGATGAGGAGTCCGGCTGAAGATAGTTACATTTGCAGTCACTAGAGGCTGAAAACTAGGATTAAATGATTAATAACTTTCTTTTATTACTCAGATAGATTGTTCATATAAATTGCACTAATGCATTTTTTGCGTGCTGTCCAGGTTTACATAATAATTTGATAAAGGTATGGTGAGTATTTACTTTAAGGGAGGATTGCAGCAAGTGTAGCTGTGTATTCTCTCCTTTCTTTCCTTCTTCCTAGAATATTCTTCTCTCTATCCTTCCACACACGTGCTGTATTTTTCAGTTCTACTTCCTCTCTTTCTAAGCTTGTATGAATGCTTAGAAAATATACACTCTCAAAACAGGATCCCAGAATCTCCAGCATCTGCTACATTACTATTAACCATTCACTTCAATACCTAGGGAGACATGGAACAAGGGCAGAAGAAAGGGAAGAGAGTGAATAGTATTGCCAGAAACAGTCAATTATTCATTGTGAATAATTAATCCAATGAATATGTTCAAATAAATAATTTGCATTTTTTCATTATGCTACAAACTTCTAGCACCACGCATGAAATATTAAAACATGGCGGGAAATCTACCATATAAAGTTATAAAAAGCGAAACCATAAATAAACACTTAGAGATCCCATAGCTCAGTCAAAAAAAAAAAAAAAAAGATGACATTTCTTAGGAAACACCAGAAGAAAAATCCTCAGCTTACTCTCCCTTTAGCCAAACAGAGCTGTCTGCCCTGGCCTCAGGATTGAAGATAACTCTGTTTATATTATTTTGAGCACTGGTAAAAACAGTAATTTCTGCTAGGTCTAGTGAAAAGAGTCATATGGCTAATTGTTACTCATATTTGAAGTTCTTTTTATTCAGAATCAGGAATCTTGCCTACAGAGGTGACAAATGCATTTCAAATACTTGATCACACCAGTTAGGCTGTATGCATCTCCTCACCTAACAGCCTTCCTGTATACCTTTCAATGTGAGACCATTACTGTGATGTACCAAAACTGAGGACCAGATTCAAGTTCTATGGTTTTGCTTTGTCTGATCTGCCTCTCACCCTAGAAAAAAATATGTCCAACTAGCCTTTATCTGTGTCTGTGTAGTAGATTGCAGATAGCTGAAAACAGCAAATGTGACAAGAGCCACAGCAGCAGCAGTGTATTGCTTATCCTGAAATAATATACCCTGAGAAGATCCAGAGATATGCGCTGCTTATGCTGCTGCAGTAAAATGGCTACATGATTTTTGGATTGATGTCACACTGCCCAGGTCCTGCTGGCTCAGAGCCTGCATAAAATGAGATTCTGTCCCATGCAGACATGCCCTTTGACTGACTTTTTCCCTAGACAAACTTCAGTGCAATTTCCTCTATTACAGACTTCAGCGGGCTGGAGTTTTCAGAGTATCTGTTACCCTTTGTTCCTAGCTCCTCTAAAATCTGGTTATGGTGCCAGCTATTCTGACATACCAGAGACTCATCTACTGGTTTACCACTTTTAATTCCAATACAAATATTATTAAAAGAATGTTCTAGTAAATTTTAGTCATGGCACTCCTCATATGAAATATGTAGCCTCCATTTGTATCCTAAAAATTGATTGTTTTGACTAAAGTATGTGTGTTCACACAACAATCACATGCCATTTTTACCTACCAAGCATAGGTCTTATAGCATGTCATACATCTTTCCATCTTTCCTCAGTAGTCAGTGTAAACTGTGGAAGTGATTCAGGACATGGGATGGGAACCTGTGCTCATTCAGGCTGCTCATGCCTAGCACCTGAGCTTACAGTGGAGTTATCTTTTTTTTTTCAGTAACTGAAGCACTCCAACATTACAAACTTCCTCGATATTTAGGCTCTGTTTCAGGCTTCCAAAGTTCTCTTGTTTCCTGAATCGTTACCATCTCTCTTAACTTCAGCAGACATGTATATGAGGGGCATTGAATAAAATGGACCTTCTCTCTCAGTGAGGATACCTCACACATCTGTTTCAGTCTGTTTCATTTTATAGTCAAGCAGCAGAGAGAGGGAAAAAAAAAGATCTATTACCAAATGTCTTACCTACTAATATCAACACTGCTAAGTGCTGTTTGTAAACTCATGAAATGTGATCTAGCTTCTAATGGTCTTTTTTTCTGGTATTATTTAGTCTTTCCTAATTTATGAAAACTGTACTAGAGAAAAAAAAGCATCAAGAGATTTCAAACTATTTAAACTAGTAATATCAACCCAAATGGCAAAAACTAATTCATAACAGGTTAGAGATTTTACTTGTGTTAATATGCTGCATTCTTTATTTCAATCTATTTCACATTTGGGGGACTTAAAAGTTACCCAATCCCATAATATCTCATGGAAACGGGAGATAAATGTAAAGTCACTAATATTATAATTCATTTAAATATGCAGCATGGCAGCTATCTGCCAGATGAAGCAACCCAATAAATCCAAGTATCCTAGGTTTACTCAGGACATTAGTTTTTCAGATCCTGCCAGAGAAGAAATTCATAAAGTCATATTTGCATCAAGGACTTCAATACCTTTATACAAAGCTATAGATAAGAGGGTGATGACCTATTGGGTTCCAGATTGTTTTAGTCCTGTGTACCTAATTCTGAGTTCCTCTAACAGTCACAAAATCTGCCTGTTGGGATGTGCTGTTTGCCCTGCGGTTTCTTTTTGTGGAAACCAAGAAATTGTTACCGGAATTGCTTCATTTCCAGATCTTTCCCTGGCATGAAATTGACACGTGCTTTGCTGTTGCAATGTACATCTCATCTCTTTGCATTTCCTTCCTACCGCTTTGTGTATGAGTTTGGAGTTCATCTTCATGATGCATTTCTTACCACAGACACTGATTACTATCACTTTAAATATTTGTACAGGGACACTTACAATGGAATTTTTTATATTATAAATTAAAGCTTTAACAGATTTTATTGCTGGAGTTACATCTGTGGACTGGAATCTGTTTCTAGAAAATTGACAATGTATTGATAGGTCAACGCTATTGTTATGACTAAAGACTATTAGTTTAGGTCACATTCAAGAATAAATTAAGTATATACAACTGGAGACGACATTAGAGATGAATAGTTGTTCTTGAAAATTGTACTAAAATATTTTCACCTCTCACACTTTATTCACAGATTTTTAAAAAACCGTCAGTTTCCGTGCAAGGACTTTATTAAAGTGGTCATCTCTTCCAAAGTGCTCAGCATCCCACAGCTTGCAAAAAGAGTACTTCTGAAATCTTCACACTTCATTTAAATGCCTAAATGGAAGCTGAGCACTTAGGAAAATCTAGATACTATTCAGGTGTTTAAACAGTTCATGGATGATAAACCTTTTGGAAAAACTAGATGTTAAAAAGAGGAATTTATTTTTATTTTTTTTTTTTTTTCCACTGCTTTCATGACAAATCCACTCATTATTGAGCTCAGGAGACCACATAAGGGAAGAGGAATAGTAGGCTGCTGAAAGCAGAGGTGAAGATACCTGCCCTATATTTCATATAACTGCACCCTAGGTATCTCTGTGGATATAACAGGCATCTCTTTGCAGTACTGTATGGACTAGACTCCTTATATGCAATAGACCTTTGAATCCTCTTCTCTGAACAACCAATTATAAACACTTCTACTCCCCACTACATCACACTTCTCCTAGAACACCTGAATGTCAGTAGTGACATCCTTCTGTATTCTTCCTTTTAGTGAGAAAAAGGTCTGATCCCCTCATTATACCATTTGCTTTGATCAAAGATATGAAAATATATCCTTCATTATGTGATCTCAACCTGTGTTAATCACAGGCGTCTTCCTGACTCCTCCTTAAGGATATACACGACTTAAACAATTAGTCATGCCAGGGAAGGGAAAAACGATGGTGCTTTGGTTGAAGATTTCTAATTATGCCAGACAAGCGTGGTTCTTTAATTGTAACATAGAGCTGAATGAAGAGCTCTGGCTGTCTATCTCAAAAGGTTTTACACACACTTTCTCCGAAATTACAGTAATATGCTTTTGAAATTCATTTGTGTAAAATAATGTTGTTTTTTTCCATATGTTGGCAAAAATGCCTAGAGCTTGATCTGACTCTCATGCAAAACCATGATTAACTTTAATTGGTGATAGAAACTGATTATAGATTTTGCCTCAGTGTTGACACATCCAATTGTTTTTAGAAACGATAGGATTTATAGATCCCTGCATCTGAATCTTTGTTTTCAGCTGATGGGAAAGAGGAGTCTGAGACAGTCCTATTCTTACAAGGGGTTGAAGAGTTAAAACTGGCAAGGATGTACGGGCAGCCACAGCCATTTCAAGAAGATGGGAGAGATAAAAGAAAATATACTCCCAGGGTGTGGTTTAATCATTGGATTAAGTAGTAATAAAACTGGACTGCTGCCACAAATAATGTTCCTCCTCCCTTATTGAGCTTTTGCACTTGTACAGCTACCAAGTCAGATCAACTCTCTGATTCAGGTGAAATCCCTGAAGGGATTTATTTATCTGCAGTCAACTCTCTGACACTTTGACTCACTGAGAAGACGCACAAACCCAGTGATGATTGTGAAAACTACCCTAAGGGAATATGATAGAGTTTTAGAGGTCAGAAACTCTTGATATTATTGTCCAACGCAAATAAGTAGTGCGGTCCCTCCTCTCAGGAAAGTACTGGTTTGTTTCTCTAAGTAGGTTTATAGCCTCATCTAATTCATTATAGCAATTTGAATTTATTTGCACCGTTTTGAAAAATCTATATTGTGGTATGTTTTAATAACAAGTTTATATATCATAATTATGATTCTTCAGGATTTTGTTGTTTCTCACCTGCTATGCATAGTTTAACAATTCTGGATATTCCAGAAGCCAATAAATTAGCAATCTGAGATATTTATTCATCCCCATACCTTCCTTTATTGAGCCCTGGATTCTGTGATGTGATGTACTGTACCACATTTGTATCAGTTGGTGTCATTCAGCAGGACACGCAGTAATTCTCCCAGCCCAGAGGAATCATGTGCAGGAGAAAGATACCAAACATATTGTTGTACTACTGACCTTCACAGTAGCAGGACAACACGTTTGAACACTTTTGAAAACCTTTGAGACTTCCCAATGTATCAAAGCCCTGGACAACATGGAAATCCCTTAATGGCCAGTTTAAATAAAAAAATAACCTTATAATTACATTAATTAGCAATTTTGCCCAGACTTCTGGCAGCTTTAATTAATTATGCATGCCACTAAGTTCCATGAGCTATTATAGATGTCAATGGTTGGCCCAGTTAAAGAATGGGCCTGTGAATGCTTGCCTGTTTTTTTCCTTTTTAATTTGGCCACCATCTTCATTCTGTCCTGCACAAAGAATTTGTGGTGAAAAGGTTTTGATAAAAGCATTTACCATTAGCTAAATGCTCTTGCTTAGATACTAGCTTACATAAATCAGTGCTAATGCCATAGGGTAATGAAAGAGAAAGTAAACTGAATAAATTTCCCAGTTACCTAGGAGTCATGGAAGATGATGGCTCAAAGCTACCTTCACAGCAATGGGGAAAGCTCATGCAACTCAGAGTACGGCAAGCTACTATCTTGAAGGCTCTTTATTGACCAAGATAGCCTTAATATCATTAACATTACAAACACAGCTATTGCTTTCCTCTATGTAATATGCTGATAGCCTTGCAAATATGTTTCTTACTACAACTTTACTTACTTTTCTCTCATATGTTTTTTTTCAAGAAATTCTTCACCTTCCTTCTGTCTATCTGAGATTATGAAGAAGCTTAAAGTCTGGCTAGATCTTTTGGGTTAACATAAATGAATAGTTATGTTTCACTGCTGTTGTGATTTGGAAAACCAACAGGATCAGACTCCAAAGGTGCACTCACAGATCAGTTATGTTGATAATTCATTTGTCTGAAGTTTTCTCATCTCAACTCTTTTTGATCTGGTAGTGTCTTAAATCTTGAGGCACTCACATATGTATGGATACTTCAAGTCCTACTGTGCCTATATAGGCATGGTCACTTCTGCTATTCTCAACTTGCCTTAGTCTTGGACTTAGTATCCAATAGAAAATCACACTGATCTCGAGACTTAGAAGCAATTCCTTGGCCCTAGGCCTTCTACTTCTATTTTGTTTTCCCCTCTAAGTGTGTCTCGGTGTATTTTCTCCCAGTCCCAACTAATTTGTGATCTGGAAAGACTACAGGAAATTTATTTTTTAATACGAGAATGAGTTTACAAAGTAAATTTTGTTTGTCACTATAGAAACAAGCAGTTCTTTAACAGAGGCTGTGAAGCAGTTGTTATTTCATAGTTGATTAGTTGTGAAATATTCGAAACAGAAGAACAAGAAGCTCCAGTACAGCTTAAGAATATACTATCTCATTCCATTTATTAGCACAGAGTGATGCCAGAAAACTGGCATCTCAAGGCAGTATTACCCTTCCAAGTGCATAGCTGCAGAACAACAGTATGCAAATAATAATGGAAAAATAAGTTCATTTTAAGTAGCACAACATGGGCCACAAATATCATTAATGAGCTATGTTTAATTTCCTAATTCAAACTTCCATCATGACACAAACTTTTTTTCAAATTCTTAAATGAATTCCCAAGCACCTACTAGTAGGCCAGAGAGAAAAAGAAAAGTTTTTCTCTACTTCTAGTGCAGCCATTTCAGGATAAGATTGGTGGACAATCCGAGTGTTTGGTCCTCTTGATTCACCCCTTCCATTTCAACTCATTGAAGGCCTGTGCTGAGGGATTGCCTTGCCTCAACATGTAACTAACCCAGTGGAAGGTTTCTAAGGAAAATATAATGATGTGAGGCAATCGATATAGATGAACCCTGAAAGACCACACAATGTAACATCATATAGACATATTTGAGGTCATTCCAGATGACCAGGCATGGTTCTTTGGAACAGGGTAGTGCCATGAAGAGGCAGGTCCAAAAGCGGTAGAAACTTATCATTGTGATACTGTAGCTGAGCTAAATAGCATGGACCTTAATTTGTCTCAGCCTAGAAGTCCTCATGCGACCATAAGAAGACCTTCAAAAGAGAAGGAAAACAAATTAGGTTTGTCCAGTTGGAGAAGCTAAAGCTATAAGAGAAATATTTTGTTCTGAGTACACCAAAATGAATAAAAACTAGTTTCCTATTGATCGGTATCTCAGTTTGCAGTGATCTGATTGGAGATCTTTTCCCATGGGTAGGAAAAATCTGAGTCTCTCTCACAGCCTGATACTCAGTCACATGTAACAAATGGAGAGCTGTAGAAAAAAACCTACAGACCGTCTTTCCTTCACTCAGCTGTCTATTTATTCGATATTTGCAAGCACACAGTTGTCTTCCGAGACTCCTACCATTCTGTCAGATTTATTTATATCTGTTATCCTTTAAAGGGGGTTGTCTGAGTTTTTGCTTTTTCTGGTGGTAGGAAGAAGAAAGATAGACAGACATTTGCTTACAGAGGGTATTTCCATAAGTTGCTTTTTCTTAGGACTTAGGACATAGCTTCATTTTCTAAAAAATGTGCCTTCTGCTCTGAATGTTGATGACAGTTTTAAGGTACTGAGCATGTCACTGCTGCATGCAAGCAACTGAGAAGTCAGAAAGTCACATCTAAACATTAAGACACATCTGAAATGCATAGTTATGATAATAACTTCAAATGGATCAGTATATGCAAATAAGCATTTAAACTGAGCTGTTCAAAGATTATGAATCTGTAACACCAGAGGAAAGATGTTACAGACTGGCATTCACACCAGAACCAAGGAAAAACAGAAAATTAGTCAGAAAATTAATCACAACTGAAGCAGGCAAAAACTTGATAAAATTTGAGTTAAATTCTGGTCTAATTTAATGTAAGAGACCCACTTAGTCTGATACTGCAATACCAGTGCAGTCCTTTGATAATCCTTAGAAGTTTTATTTATGGGTATGAAAGTATAAACAATAATAATTGTCTATGATTTTCAGTCATCTTAATGAAGCAGATAATTCAGCTCCACCTACTTTTGATCTACACCACTGGAAATAATGGGAAATTCACAGATTTTATTGTCTGCTTATATTTATTAATGCATACTGGTGGGTTTTATTTATGCTACAGTAGAATTTCTCTCCATATACTTATATTATTAAATACTGAAGGCAAGACAGACCATTAGGCTAAAACTAGAAACTGGATGAAGAAACAACTTGTATGGAACCAATATGGAAAATGTTTTTCATCTTCTGGCAAAATACAAAACTAAAATGTTCTTGCAAAATAATTTATTTGACTTGAACCTGACAATTAAATCTCATTTGTATATTCCATTTATTAAATTAATTTTTCTTAATTACAAGGCTAAAAAAAACACTCACTTTCTTAAAGTAACTGGTAAGGAGTCTTTCACAAAGATTACACATTTTACATTAAAAAGATAAGGCTGCAAGGTCCTTGTCAAAAAAAAAAAAAAAAAAAAGGAGATATCCTGGACCTTCCTGACAGAATAATCTAGAGACATTTTGCAGATAGACCAAACCTCAATCCACCCACGTTATATTAAAAACATAAGGAAGATATATAGGACTAGGTACTATCTAGCAAAGGTCCTTTCTACCACTCACCTCAGTCTGTACTAAAATCTATCAGTTATTGTAGGTATTTTACCTTTAGCCACACTCTTTGATGTGTTTGAATGTGATAAGGTAGAACTTTGCTCTCCACAAAAAACTGCAAAGTATAAGCTCTGCCAAGACAAATAACTGATTGTCTTCTAGCATAGAAGGCAGAGTGGTAAAAGTAGTGGCCAAAGACCTGCTTTATTGTCTTAGTGTCACCCCGGTAGCCTTGGGCATCCTGATGACCACTAAATAAAATTAATTATTTAAAATCTATTGTTAACAAACTGTATATTTGTTTATGGAGCTCCTTGATGATAGTAGAATGAGAGTGAAATTAAATCTATACTTAGAGAACTGTAACATCAAAAGTAAAATGCATTATGTTGATTAAAATAGATCCTAGGACCATGGCAACTCGATGTGGGCAAGGCCTCTGAAAACAATTGCAAAACAAATAACAACTGCCATAATTATCAAGTCACTTATCTGGCATTCAACAATTAATGGTTTCATACTCACAAAAGGCAATTTAGCACTTATATCTAAGATCAGTTTATGTGACTGGTTACATCATTATATTTTTGCTTCATTCCACAGTTAAACTTGTCACAAACATTCTTACTTTCCCACTATACATCCTGAATGGAACTAAGGCAGCATTTCAGTTATTACTAATGATGAGTAATAAACTACATCTTATTTTCCTGGGTCATTTACCTCTTTTGATGAAGATTTAATTTTGTCACTGTCATTACCAAGATAACAACAACAATTACAAAAACACAGTAAGAAACTTGCCTGTATAATCAATCTGATATTTTAATATACCTTCATTGGCATTTGACTCCAACATATAACCCTGAAATAAAAACAAAGCTGTATTGTATAGGCTTGAACTATTCCAGTGTGATGAAGGCTGAAGATCTGAGATCTTTTTGTATTCCTGAAAGTGTATAACAGATATCCTAAAAATAAACATCATGAATTATTTTTAAGATATTAGATTTTCTGACTCTTCTAGAGCGAGAAAATCTTCCTGTAAATATGCCATCCTAATGAAAGGAGAATTAAGACACAGGAAGAAATGCAAAATACCAAGATCTTGATCTGGAAAGGGTATGCATTTTCTTTTCACCAGGCAGATAGAGAACAGCTTCATTCTCTGATGAAGGCAGCATCAAACGTATGGAAATAGGAAAGAGCTGAATTTAGTTTGCAACTCCTT
The DNA here is from genome assembly GCF_003259725.1 of Athene cunicularia. Taxonomy (NCBI): domain Eukaryota; kingdom Metazoa; phylum Chordata; class Aves; order Strigiformes; family Strigidae; genus Athene; species Athene cunicularia. Next base: position 62,182,177 of record NW_020799092.1, read on the forward strand.
CTGACAGATTTGTATTTCTCCTGTTTCATTTACAGGATTATTAGGTACCTACAGGGCTTAAACTCTTCCCACATGATAAACAAACTTTTAATGGAACGAGGAAAGTTTACTGATGCATCACTAGGAACTGATATTTTTTATGTTCTGTTCCAGAGTCACAGATGATTCAGTTAGTAATCACAGGAATCTGGAAAATTCTTGCTCAGCGTCTGATAAGGAACATTTAAAAAACACCAGATTTATCTAGTCCAGGTAGTCAGCAGTATGGTATATTAAATACTCCAGTAATTTGTCCAGTCAAAATTTAAATGTGAGAGACACAAATCATCCGCGATTTCTCTCTCAAGGGTCAATTTCACACTCTGAAAGGTAACAGGTACTCGGAACACACATTTTAAAACAGAAGAGTTCTGATATGCACTCAACTCCATACTGTAGCTTTCCAGAATTTTGCTTGTAGTTTTTACTTTAGTTCAGGCCCATTTGTCATTGTTATAAAGCTTTCTTTATGTTAAATAATCTGTATTTTGTTGCATCATTTAAATATTACTAAATGCTTTCCATGTTCTGTCTTGATTATGATTTAAATATGCTAAATATATTATTTATTTCTTTAAATCTTTTCCCTCTAGCTTTTTTATCACTTGTGTAACTTTTTTTTTTGAGTTTCCTTCCAATTTGCCAATATTCCTCATCAATGGAGAGCCAGAACCAATTGTGGCTTAGGTCTGTGATCTAAACAATTACATACTGAATGATTAACTCATTGATCTAGCTACAATGATGTCTGTCAGGAAAGGATGACACATCGGTTCAAATGCTAGCCTGGGCCTCAAGAGATTTGGACTTATTTATTCAATAAAACAGAGATGTCCTCTGCAATTCTAGGCAAATCCTTTAGGGCTAAGTGCAGACAAGGTCCTTAAGGCAGACCTGCGCTTTGCATTGTTGGGCAGGGCAGTGAACACTGAGCAGCCCATGGAGATACAGGTGCCTCTCCACAGCAGCATGCAAAGTCCCATGTTTGGGTCTTAGATTGGAATAAATTTTGTATTAAGGCTATTTAACTACGTTTCTATGTTTCTAACTCTCCTAACTGTGTTTCTACATTTCTAACTCACCTACATCAGGTAAATTAGCACAGCCACTGCACTGTGCTAAGACAGCTATTTGCTTGGTTGGTTCTTCTCCAGAAGGTCCAAGGCCATATTCAGTGAGCATGTTACTCAAGTATTTCAGAGTTATTGCAGTCTCATTACACCTGGGTTAATCTATTGGCTCAGTGTTCATGTGGTTTCAGAAATTAAGATGGGAATCTGATCTCCAATTAGATGCAAAGGTAATGGTCTATTTCTGCTCAGCTCTGGGATCTCTACAACACAGTGCTGTGAATACCACAAACATGATCTGTCTCAAAAGGTTGCTGCTACAAGGTTAGGGTACTTAATAAATATCACTCTTGGGCCTTGGTCCCCTATTCTCTGGGCATGCAGTTTACCACGATCAGTTCCCTGTTGGATGTGCATCGAGGGGATACGCTGCCATTCAAGAGGAAATACAAAGCATAATGCATATCTGAAATAATATTCCTCTCTAGGACTGACATTGATTTCAGGAAATACCACCTCATTTTACCTAGAATCCACAGTCCTGAATGCTTCTTCTTTTTGTAGATATCTACAATAATTCTTCTAAAGAAATGTCCTTTCATAATAACAGCCAAGTAGTTATATCACTTACTTAGGAAAAGAGAAACACAAGAAACGGACCGTAACAGCATTCAACTGAGGCATTTAAGTATGACTAAGATACGAGGCCAGTCACCTTAAGCTTCCTATATAATTATTGCAAAAAGACAAGCTCCTCCAGGGGATTATTCAGAGCAGGAATTTAACTTTGAGAGACAAGTAAATTATATGCCTAAAGTTAGGAGGATTGAATAACCTTGACTAACCTTGAATAGCGGATGCAATTGCTTGGCTTGAAGAGTTCCTAGCCAACAGTCTGGCAAATGTTTAATGTGAGCCCAAGACCTCCTCCAGACCCTTAAATAAACACTATTCAATTCAGTCATAAGTGAAAGAGTACTGGTGGAGGTCGTAAAACTATGTGACATGAAAACAGAGTCCAAGACTTAGACTCATATAGGAGAGCAGAAATTAAGGCAATGTGGTACACAAGATTCTCAGCTAAATTCTGAATTAATTTTTCACACTGTAACAAAGTTCTGAACTTTCTTAGACACTGAATCTGATCTGGATAATGGTCTGCCATTATTAAAGATGGACAAATTTATTATGACGTTTAACTTTATAACATCACCTATGTGATGATGAGAGTGTGAACACTAATCTCCATAGAATAGCTGAGATAAGGACCTTTCCTCTTGTGCAGAAGCAGTCTTGTATTGGAGATATCTATAAGGTCTTAGGTGAGTTCTCTTCCTACCCCCCCCCCCTCCCCCCAGATTTCTGTCAGTATTTACAGCAGAATGAGTACTTTTCTTCAAAACATAAGTGCTGAAGTAATTAAGCACATCAGTACCAAAGGTTATAACATTTTGGATCTCAGACCACAGTTGATTTCATCTATGGATACCTCTAAAGACTGTCAGCAGAAATCATGAGTCTTATAAGATATATGTATAACTAATAGAAAGAAATAAGGAAATAGCTATAAATGTGAAGCAACAAGCTTAAAAGGAATAAAAGATAAAGACCCTTTAAGCTCACATAGTTTCTGTTCTCCAGGAAAATCCATCACAGGTATGAACTTCCTTCCTGAAGGAAGAAAAAAAGGAGGAAAGGATTGTTAATCTCAAATTCATATCCAGAGAGATCCACTGATGACATTAATATATGCAGACTAAAAAAGCTTCAAGAGTATATAAGGCCATGCTTCCACAATCAGTAATGGACAAACATTACTACATCAGAAAAGAATATGAATCTGATCTGGATTTGGTCTCAATGATCAGACTATAATTCTTTGAAAATGAAAAAGAGTGCCCTCTACGGAGTTCATACTTTTATACCAGCTCAAGGAGGACAACGTTACATCAATTTAACAGTGTCACAGAGAGATGACTTTCTGATCTGGCCTAAAACCTGCTTATACACACAAAAAAAAAAAAAAAAGCTGAACAAGTTGGAAGCAGCAAAGTGAGTCTACACTGAAACATTGTTTTGCGTTATGTATTAAAAGAATTTGAAGTCTATGAGACTTATAAACAGATGAGAGGTGTAGTTAAAGGCAGAGTTCTGGTAGGTGAAGAGGTAGGTCACCAAGACCTCAGGAACATTAATCATGAAAGTAACACATTTTTAGGTCAGTGCTGCTACATTTACAGTTTTGGGAGATGATTCCATTCTTAGAGATTCTTGATTAAAGCAGTTAAGCAGTTGTAAATGTAGCTGTCCGTTAAGTTTATTTAGAATTATATTTTATTTCAATACTCAGGGTAATGGAGAATGTTTGTTTCTGGAACCAAATACATTTTACATGTTGTACTCCCTATATTCAATCCCACAACTGTTCTTTGTTCTCTTTCTCCTCTCTCCTTTTTTTGGCCAGTAAGTTTGAATCGCCTCCAGCAGCTGTGGCAAAGACTAGATTTTAGTACTAGTTAAAGCACTCAGTTAGGAAGTTCTGTCTACACAGAGGTGACTAAACCATGGTTTCCTTGCCAGTGAAAATGTTCCCACAAATAAGTTACTGCACCCTAGAAGAGAGACAGGGTAGGAAGGAGAGCTGATTCCTTGCATTAAATCCTTATAATCATTTCAGGTTAAGTAAGTATCGCTTTTAACATAGTTACTACTAGGAAAGTCATCTATTGGTTCTAGTTACTAATCTTCCTGTATCTGATTTCCTATCTATAAGATAAAAATACTAGCATTTTCAAACAAGTGTCTTTAAAAGATTTTTCTTGCAGAGCTATCATATGGTCAAATGTTCTGATTTTGCAATGTCTACGTATTATGGCATGACGAACAACTGAGACCCCTCAAGAGAGGGTTCCTTCAAGGAAGCCTAAACCTGCACGGTTTTTTATGTTGCTCTCTCTTAGACCTGAGGTAATTTACTTTCCCTTATTGGTTTTCAATATTACTCCTTCACATTCCTCTCTCATTTTATGTATACACATAATATATATGTGTGTACATGTACAAACTCAGTTATTATCTCTCTGTGAGGGAGCATAATTTCCTTAACAGCTTTTTTTTGTCTTTCTAGCTTATATTTCCGTGTTATCCCATCCCATTATATATATATATATATAAAAATACATATATATAAATATACATATATATATATATGTCTCTTTGAAACAGCTCAACAGATATTCATTTGTGAGTTTCATTAACATGCCATTAACCCCCTTTCCAGATAATTAACAAAGATGTTAACTACTGCAGGACTTAACATTGATTCCTTTCCATACTATTATTTGCTTCCTCCCATTCAATACAGTGCCAGTTAACAGTAATATTCATTAATAGACCTTCAAACCTCTTCTTTAACCCACATTTTTTTATATAGGTTGTTTAGAATTAAAGTTAGAATAAGGAGCTTTTGCTTGTTTGCTCCTTCCTTATGAGATACTGAACACTTGCCTAACATCAAAGCCTATTTCACACATTACCATTGCTCTATCTCATATTTGTCTCCCTTAGATAGAGTCAATGGTACAAAAGATGGCTACAGCAAATCACAGAATCACAGAATGGTTGAGGTTGGGAGGGACCTCTGAAGGTCATAGTGTCCAGTCCTGATGCCACCTACAGCAGGTTGCCGAGGATCATGTCCAGATGGATTTTTAATATCTCCAAGGATGAAGACTCTACAACTTCTCTGGGAAATCTGTGCCAGTGCTTGATCACCCTCACAGCAAAAATGTGTTTCCTTATTGTCCTGGTTTCGACCAGGATGGAGTTAATTTTAATTGGAGTATTTCATATCATGTGATGTTATGCCCAGGGATTTGGGGGTTGGGCTCTCTTGATCTTGTGGGAGCGCTTCACTTGGGGGCTTGCTTGCACGCTGTCTGCCCATTGGGCGGTGTTGTTGCTGGAGGCGGGGGG
>NW_020799092.1:62187310-62199703 GCF_003259725.1 Athene cunicularia
CTACAACCAGGTCAAAGAACTACCTCTTGTTTCTTTTTTAATTAACACTTGGCAATATTGTTAAGGAAAGAATTACTCAGAAAGCTGGAGTCACGTTAGCACTAGAAACCTCTCCAGGGCATCAAACAATGCTGAGAAGGTTCCACTGAAACCTTTTTAGAGCAGTTGCTCACTTTACATCTTTGCTGTCACTGCACTCGGTAAACCACTGTTGCATTTTACCCATTTTCTTTCTGAACTCACTATTGCTACTCTTGTTCTTTTGGTATATTTAGAAAATAAATTATTTCTTTTTATTCAGCCCATGAATCCTCTTCTTTTGTCCCTCCCAGATCTGACCAGCGCAGGGAGGGGAGGTGAAGGGCCGGCCACATGCTGTCTGGCTGCCACCTGAGTTCAAATCTCCACACTTATGTTCAGACAGAATCTCTTACATCTTAATTTGTGCCCGTTGCCTCTTGTCCTAATATGGACACCACTGAAAAAGCCTGACTCCATCTTCTTTACCTCCCTTCAGGTATTTATATATACTGACAAGATCTCCCTGAGCTTTCTGTTCTTCAGGCTGAACAGTCCCAGTTTTCTCAGCCTTTCCTCATATGAGAGATGCTTCAGTCTCTTCATCATCTTACTGGGCCTCCACTAGAGTCTCTCTGGTATCTCCATGTCTGTTTTGCACTGGGTGACCCAGAACAGAACACAGTGCTCCAGTTGTGGCCTCACCAAAGCTGAATAAAGGGTAAAGAACACACTCCTCAACTTGCTGGCAATACTCCTCCTAATGCAGCCAAGGATACTGTTAGCTTTCTCTGTGTCAAGGACACATTGCTGGCTTACGTGTCCAATTTGGTGTCCACCAGGACGCCCAGGTCTTTTTCTGCAAAGCTGCTTCCTATACTGTTGGCCCCACTACGTACTTCTCCAGTCTGTTGAGGTCCCTCTGGATGGCAGCACAACCTTCTGGCTGTATCTGCCACTCCTCCCAGCCAGCTTGCTGAGGGTACACTGCCCCATGATCCATATTATTAATTGTGTTGTTGAACAGTGTTGGTACAAGTATTGACCTCTGGAGTACACCACTAATTACTGGCCTCCAAGTAGACTTTGTGCCACCAATCACTACACTCTGGGTCCAGTTATTCAGTCACTTTTCAATACACCTCATCGACTGCTCATCCATCCCCCAATTCTCTTGTCCTCTCTATGGGGATGTTATGGAAGACAATGTCAATAGCCTTTCTGAAGTCTAGCTGGACAATGCCCACTGCTCTCCCATCATCTACCAAGCCAATCAGTTCATAATAGAAGGTTATCATATTGATCAAGCATGACTTTTCCTCTTTAAACCCATGCTGACTACTCCCAATCACCTCTTGTTCCTCATGTACCTAGAAATAATTTCCAGCATTAGTTGCTCCATCATCTTCACAGGGATTGAGGTGAGGCTGACTGGCCTGTAGTTCTGTGGATCCTCCTTCTTGATTTTTTAAAGATAGGAGTGACACTGGTTTTTCTCTGGTCCTCAGACACCTCCCATAATTACCATGATTGTTCAAAGATTACTGAGAGTGGCCTGACAATGACATCATCCAGTTCCCTCAGCACTCATGGGTGAAATTCCATCAGGGCCTATGGATTTAAGTACATCTAGTTTGCTTAAATATTCTTAACCTGATGGTTTCCTACCAAAAGTCTTTGTTACTCCAGACTATCCCTCTGGTCTCTGGGGCCTGGGATTCCTAAAGGCTGATCTTGCTAGAAAAGACTGAGGTAAAGAAAGCATTCAGTACCTCAGTCATCTTCATGTCTCCATGTCTCTTGCCCCCTTCAGCAGTGAGCCCACATTTTTCGTAGTCTTGCTTTTGCCATTTATGCACTTACAGAAACCTTTCCTGGTTGCCTTTGACATCCCTTGCAGATTCAGTGCCAGGTGGACTTTGGCTTTCCTAACAACATCTCTGCATGCTCAGACAGGGTCTCTATATTCCTCCCAACTTACTGTTCCCACTTTCTCTATACATCCTGCTCATTTTGAGTTTTGCCAGGAGCAGCTTGATCATGATATATAGCAATATTTTATAACCAAAAAATAATTATTTTAAAATATCTGCTTGATATAAATAAAGACTGGTTTCTGTTGACACATTTCCCTTTTGAAGTTTTTAATGGTTTGGATAATCTTTCTGTAAGAGAAACTAGCCATTATAATGAATTTCCAGTAGATGTTGATCCATATCCTGATTTCAAATGTAGGCTTACCATGGTTCCATAAGACATGTTTGATAACTGCTACATGATGTAACTCATAAAGAGTGAAAAAGTGAAATGATACAGCCTACATTCTACCACAGATTGGTGCATGACAACCCTTGATTCCAGCTGAAGAATTGTTCTTAAATGAGACTGTTTAGATTTAAGATTTAAATTCTGAGAACAAATTTAGACCTACCGTGTGTTAAGAAAAATATCAGTAGTAGTAAATCTGTTTTGCTGTCTTTAATTACTATTTTTCACATTTTCAACAATCTTTAACATAATACAGTGAAACTGTCTGATTTATGCAGCCCTCATAGCTGAGTGAACAGCTAACTACTGCTTCTGGCAAAGCATTATAACTAAACTAGGTGAAGTCTTTGATGAAGTCTCACAAAACCAACATTTTATGTAGGACTAATCTTTTGTACTAAATTGTTTTACAGAATTTTGTGAAGTATTCAGATTATTCTGTGTGCTTCTAGTAAGCTTTAATTTACCTGACACTTGAAGGAAATACGCAAAAAAGGGAGTATTATTTCTGTTTTGTTTTGTGTCTATGCACATATAAATTGTGTGGAAAGTAAAGCATAAAAGATGACAATCAAAGTGGACTAATATTTTAACACAATTGTATACAGCAAAAAGAAACAGGAGAATAAAGAGAAAAAATGTAAAGCTGAAGAAACCTCTTTTTTACAAGCTCCTATGCATAGTGGAGCTTGTAAATAGGCTTACTTCCTCTGTCCAGTCACTTTCAGCATTACTGTAGTTTCAAAGGTCTGCGGTGTCATGGTGTAGAGCTTCTCTAAAGGCACCTTTCTGCTATAGCCATTTCTTCTGTTGGCAATTTGTATCACTGCCCCAAGCTTGCTTTAACTAAATGAAACCTTAGTGCCATGGAGCCACACTGTTACCAGTGCTGAGCTAACCAGCTTGGGCATGGGTACCCATGTTGTAGTTACAGTGGAGCTTGCACTTTGGGTATTTTCCCACAATGGAAGATCCAGTAACTTTGAAGGGCTGGATATGGTTTCTCTTGCTCAGCCAATTGGCTGCAGCTTGTGACTTTATTACAGCATAAACTTACCCTCAGGAGATGAACATACTGGGTAAAAGCAAAACCAGCTCCTCCATCTAGTATTGGAAGACTGGAAGCTGAAGCCAAGCAAATTTAATTTGAAATTAAAGCATGTGTGTAAACAGTGATGGATGGTGATCAGTTACTGCCAGAGAGTACCAAGGATGCATAGTCCACATCTGGGTATGTCAGTACCTAATGATGGTGGATGCCTGTCCACAAAATATGTAGTATCCAGAAGTAAATGAGTGACACTGAAAACAGAAAATATATTAGGATTGAAAAAAGATGCTCTGATGGCTTCTCATTATATGAATGCAAGCAAAAGTCTGCTAGAAGAACTCATTAGCAGTTCTGACTGAATAATCTCTGAGTAATTTGAAATAGTCATTTATAAATGTTAAAGCAGTTACATTTGCAGAAGAATGTCAGTCTACTCCTGAAAAGACAGAGATATTCTTCCTTTTTTTCCATAAAAAAGTCCACTTTTACATGCAATCTCACCTCCCTGCTGTGTCATGCTATACCCGACAGTGCCTCTCTTTTCATTCAGATGTCCAGACAACTCCTAATGCTCATTGCTCTGATGACAACTTATTCCATATGTGTCCTATATCAAAGAAATTACACTGTCTGAAACTCTGGCATTTGTTCAGGTTTCTATCTTTCAGATTGCCTATGGTTTTATTTTGAACCTAAGTACTCCACTCCTTACTCCTGACCTGTGAACGGCATGAAATTCAGAAGACCAATTGTGCATAAACTTGCCCGTTATAATGCTTTAATTTTATTTTCACCTGTACATCTCTCACACCTAGAGAAACACCTGTTTGAGCTAGAGGACATTGCAGCTAGAGGTAGATTTTTGACAACCCTTCTCTTCTGTCTCTGATGCCTTTCTCTGTTGCCCTCCCACATTACTGCCTTACTCCCTGCCCTTCCGGCTCTCTTTCTCATCGTCTCTGTACCAGACCTCTTCCCACCATTTTTGGTTCACCCCCTCCTTTGAAATGGGAGGGGAGGCTGGCAAGGTGAGTGTTTCAGAGCAGGGGATCTGTGAGGCTGCAAATCCTCCTCTCACCTGCTGAGTAGCAGATGCTGCCTCCAGAGGAGCTGCTTGGATGTGAGAGGACCTGACCCTATTGCCACTTGCACTTGTTTTGCTCTGGTGCCCTGGATGTCTGTGAAAGAACAGCTGGGGCCAAGAGGGAAACTATCCAGAAGATGTAGGCCTTGGTTTGCTAGGGTACATTTGGGCAGCCTGAAAATAGCAGCATGTTTCCTGATTACACCTCTGCCCTCATCTGCAGCTTTCTCTGTTGACTGTATCTTCAAACAGTGAAGGCCAGGAACTACTAAACTTCAGCTCTCCCCTTCCATCCACCACAACAAGCCAAACAAACTTGCTGACTGAGTTTATTTATAAGTCAACCATTTTATAGAGCGATCTGTGTTTGTGCAGTGACAGCAAAGATGTAAAGTGAGCAACTGCTCTAAAAAGGTTTCAGTGGAACCTTCTCAGCATTGTTTGATGCCCTGGAGAGGTTTCTAGTGCTAACGTGACTCCAGCTTTCTGAGTAATTCTTTCCTTAACAATATTGCCAAGTGTTAATTAAAAAAGAAACAAGAGGTAGTTCTTTGACCTGGTTGTAGAGCTGCATTAGGATTGTGTTTGCCAAGTCATTTTGAATTTTAAAGAAAAAAAAAAAAAAAAAGAGCAAGAAAAAAAAAAAGAGCAAGAAGGGGAAAAGCTCCTGTGTTTTAGAAGCACACTGTAATTTTATACATTATGTATCATGCCCTGAAAATGTCTTGAAAAGACAAAAAGAGATAAAAGGATGGGTATAATGGCTGTGTCAATTAATACTTTTCACTGGATATTAATTTGTGGACATTAGCCCTTTTCACTGACCTTTAGACATATGATTAGACAGACAGTAAGCTCTGCTGACCAGTGCATATATAATTAGCAAATAGCAAGGTGAAGTAGAACTCTTTAATCTCATTTCATCCCTGAGACTTTATCACCATTTAGCCTAGTTCCCTTTATCCATCCAGAGATAACAACAGATTTATTTGGCAGTGAGTTAAAGAACTGAGTAGCTTTGCATTGTAATATAGGTCAAACAAAAACAGCACATTTAGTTGTTGGGCTGGTTGACAAGCTACAAGTCTGGAGATTGTTGCAGGATGGGGGTAAGGCAGTTGCAAAGGACTCAAGAAGATTTTCAGTCTGTAAAAAGTGCAAAAGATTTTAAAGATTTTAATTGGAGACGGCCAAATAGTCTATGGCTGTTCATTCTACCACTGATCAGGAGATCAAAGTTTAAATTCCAAACCACTGGGCAAGGAGTTGGAGCAATGTGAAGACAGGATGTTTGAACACTGTCCGGGAGGTTTCCCCTCATGATAATTTTAAATAATGCCTCCTATTTGACTCAGAAGCAAAAACCTGGATAAGAAAGAAAGTGAATCTTGTTTCACTTCCTTCTGTTTTCACATGAGATGTAGCACTGCTGACAGTCATATGAAAAAAATAGTTTACATCAGAGATCCTCTCCCCCTTCTCAAATGATCTTTTCAACAGAAACAGCCTGTTTTATCTCCTTCTAAAAGCATCTAAGCATTAGGTTATTAGATACCTACTTCTCACCCTGACTTGCCCCTGAATTTACTCAGTAAGCAGCCCAGAATTGATTGAATAAGTTCCATGATTTTCAAGATTCATAAAGTCATCTCTCCCTGTGGGCTACAACTGTACTAACTCATCTGATGTTGCACTTTCTTAGGACATACTCCATCACATGAAACTAAAAATGTCCCGGTGCTTCATAAAGCATTTAGCAGGTTTTATTATAATTTTGAGGTATATGATTTCTTTAAAAGTAGGTGGGTGCAGGTATTATTCATGAGTAGCGGATAAAGTACAGTGCTACAACTCCCACTGATACAAACTGTTGCAGTCTGCATTTCACCAGTGACCCTACTCAGCAGTCTTCCCCACACAAGAGTGCTGCAAGTGACATTTGGGCTTTCTAAATATGACATGTAGTTTACATGCTGATCTGCAAAAGTGTGTCAGAAAAATAGGGAAGGAATGACTGTGGATAAAGTAGATTTAGAGGTTGTTTTGTTGTTTTTTTTGGTTTTGTTGTTTGTTTTTTTTTTTTTAATTTGATTGTTAGCATAAATAAAATTAGATTTCTTTCTGGGATGGGAAGGAAAGGGAAAAATAGTATATTATCTTTGATCTATTACTGGGACAATCTTATTAGTGAGACATATCAATGATAGTTAAAGACAACTATCTCTTACTCAATGAGAAAACACTCTTAGCCTCTCATTTTCTCAAAGAACTTATTGGAAAGAAATCTTCAACTTCATAGATAAGGGACTGATCACTGACCCAGAGTTTTGCTAGGGAGATATTGCATCTTGGACATATGGCTCTTTGGAGATTAGTCCTTTACTGACTGACAGCCAGAAAGCTACCTTGTGACCTTAGCTGGAGGGGATGCACTGAGCCCTTCACAGTCTAAAATGCTGTCTGGCACTCAGTGCTTCACGTGTGTATATGGATACAAAGCATAAACGTAGGTTTAAATTAAAAACTCAAGCCATAATGGTGATTCTGAGATCATGTGGGGAAAACACTGACTTTCCACACATCCACATGCTCTAATGGAAGTGATATCAACTTCCTAAATTACACCTGAACAGCTAAACACACACCTGTGCTATGTCTGCACAAGTACAATTGATTATATAGATGGAAATTAGTGAGGCCGGTTACTGTTACTGTTGAAGTAACTGTGTAAGGGAGTAGATAGACAACTTTCTTCAGATATACCGTGCATTATAAGGAGGCAGCTTCTTGATGATTTGAGACCCATTTAGACCAATTTATCAGGGGGAAAAAAAAAAAAAAAAAGGAGGGGAGTAATTAAATCTGTCTTCATGCATCTATGCATGCTTTTAATAGAGAACTAGGCTACAAAAAGCTGACAGCAAAGGAACAACAGAAACAACTTTAATTTGTAATCATACTACTGAGATTGGAAAGAAAAAAAAAAAAAAGACAGCTATGAGATGTACTCTAGTCAGGCAAGAGTAGTAATGACATTTTTGGAATTCAAGGAAAGTCAGTTATTTTGATTGGTTTTCCTATTTCAATAAATTATGATGTTTAATTTGACAAAGTCTGGTATCCTGATGACCTCTAATATTTTAGTGTAATCTGTGCTCCCATATATATGAAACAAAAACCTCTTTGGAATATATGGAGAAAGATTTTTTAAACTATTTTGTCAGGAATCTAAAGCTACAATAATGCCAATAAAGCACCTGTTCTTTCAGATTTTACTTCTACTGATGTTTCTGAGAACTGGGAGGCAAAGGAGTGTTTTTAAGGAGTTTAGTACCTGTTAGACTCTGAGAAGTTGTTAATCATTGTGCCACTAGATTTCAGAATTAGGTTCTTCAAGCAGTTTATGCTGATAGTTTTGATACCACACACACATTATCTAAGGAGTTTATGGAGCTTCTTACATTGCCGTGTGCAAACACATTACAAATACTACTCAGAAAACAGCACATGTTTAGAAAGATGACACATACACATGGTAGTAATAGATCCTAATATTTCTCTCCAGCAAAGTGGCACATTTCTGGTTTATATTGAAATGTCATCTGTAGATGTAGATAAATTTAGGATATCAAAATCCTCAGCAACCAAAGAAAATCAAAGAAAATTATGGTACCATCAAACTTGTCTTAAAAAACTAAGATGTCCAACAATCTGAATTTTTGGGTTCTTTCTCTTGGACTGTATCAGATAACATGAATGGAACTGCTGTATCAACTCACACAAAAGTAGAATTTGAAATATAATTTTAAGAAGAAAAGAAAACAGAAAGTTTAGTTACACAAATATGTAGTCATTATGGACAGAAATAATTGATGCTTCCAAACATATCTCCAATTTTTAAGTTAAAATCACTTTGGACAAATTATTATCACTCCCTTTTGTTAACATTCAAATAAACTAATGACATTTCCATGAATGTTTCCAGGAAAATAATATTGGGCCTGTAGATTTTAATCATAGAACAAAATATGTTTCAGGATATGAGAATTGTCTAATTTTAGGGACAAGGTCCAATTTCCAGATTAAGAGACATAGAGCATAGCAGTAGACATCTTAGATCTTTTGAGATGCCTTACAGTCTCACACTACACTGCCAGTTTCTTGTACTGTAAGTCCTATAAGAAATAGATGATGAAGCTAGTTCTTGAAGTTCATTTACAAGATGACATTGTTTTTAAGATGCACTAGTTTTGAAGATGACTTCCACAGGAAAAGTTGTCTACTTCTGTTTATCCTCTCTTTATATGATTGGTAAGTGTATTTTTTAGCCTGTATATATATGATTTAGCCTCCTGTTATTGAACAGCATGGGATGTAGCACATCTACCCTTCTGAATCCAGTTTTAGTCCTGTAAATCTGCTCACAGTGTGGGTCTGTAGCTTACACTCTAGTCCACATAGTCAGCCACCCTGAAGGGACACACAGCTCCAGTCTAGTGAGACACTTGTCCATGATCTGCTCCTGGCTTAGCTCCTCACTCCTAAAACTGAAGCTCTGAACTGTCACCAAAATAAGGTTGTGTCTCAGTAGTGCAATTTAGACCTACATTTTTTTCCCAAAAATTATTCATACAGATCTATTTGTTATGAACCTGTCTCAAAACAAAATAAGTTTCTACATAATTATTCCTATGACTCAATAGAAAGTTTGTTTTATTAGGAAACGGATGTGCATGATTAACTGGACATGACAAGGTGCTTAAAGACTGAAGTTTTAAAAATGGCTGGTAATTTTTCATGTTTTCTTTTTGGTATTCAGCTGCTAAATCTTAAATTGGGCTCTGGAAAATCTTCAGTATTTTCAAAACTATATGCAAAAGAGTATTCTCAATATTTCTTTAGCCCATGTAATGCCTCAAATTCTCCCTATATGTGTTCTACACTAGCACTTCACAGATGGTCAAAATGTGTCTACACTACTCATCTATTTTCGTTGCAGGATGAATGTGTGTCAGTATAGGATTTCTAGATTCTACATCCTTTTCTGAAAATGGCTTAATTCAAATCTTGTTAGGTACCTAATACAAATTTTTTTTAAAAGTGGGTTTTTTTGTTTTCTAAGCAATCTCAGAAAAACATCACAAAAAAAAAAAAAAAAGTGAATTTGCACTCTCAGAGGAAGGAAAATTGGTTTAGGTGTATGGTCATGTCAAATCTGTGATGTACTCTCATTTCTGAGTGGCTCTTCATCTTAAAACCTGTGAATGGCATTATTGTTCATGCTATTCATATGTATATTAAAAAAAAAACAAAAAACAAAGCAAAAGTTAAACAATAATATAATCAATAAATAAAACAGTCAGCTTTGTAGAAAAGAAGATAATAATTGACCAGAGTAGTCAAATTGCTCATTTTTTCCAGCAAAGCCTCTCCCATGTGCCATCTTTTTGATTATAAAATTCACTGATTCCAACAACCACTCTTGGAACTAGTGCTACATTCTGAAATATGTCACATCATTTGAAGATGTTCAGCATAGATAATTAGCAGATGACCTTTAAAGTTATCTCTAAAACTGTTCTAATTTATTTTAAAAGGAAAAAGTAATACCACATGGGTAAGTCATCCATGCATCAAAACCAATCATCTAAAGTAAATTCCAGTTCACCTTTAAGTATCAAAAGATTTAAGCCTATTTACAGCTTGGATTTACTAATATTTAGAGAAAAAATATAGTTTAGCAAATCCTGTCTGAAGTTACAAATCACATAATAGAATGTTTGCCTTCTAAATGTCATATTGAAGGAAGCTTCTCTAGCAGAGCAGAGCATAGTACGGTGGTTGAATCCAATTTCTTAAGAATCCTTGGGAACAAAGATAAAGAGGTGCAGTGCATTCACTCCCATGTTTAAAGCACACATTTCTGTAAATGAATGTTTGCCTTCTCTTTAACCACAACTTTTGACATGACTAAATGCCCTGAAGAATTATTTATTTGGACTGCACTGCATATGTCCTCTTCATTATTTAAGATCCACATCATGCTGAGGAAATTTGTTTTGATTATGTGTTTTTCAATCAGTGTTTTAATTATATATATTTTCCACTTCAGTAAACTGTACTAAACCTACAAAAGTGAATGTATAATAACCAGGTAGTTCCTGTTAAAAAATAAAAATAAAAATAAATCATTGCATCAGGCTGTTCCTTCTCTTTTCCTCTCATACATATTGAAATAATCACCATACAAATATGAATAGTCAAAGACATGGGCTCTTTTTTACAAACCCTAAACAGCTAAGCAGACAGTTCCATTTATTATGTCTGCATCTGAATTATTAAAGACTCAAAGTGAGCTTGAATGTTTTAGGCTGGAAGACATACTTTTCATGTAAGACAGTTTACATACTTTAAAATTAGAGAAGATATGAGATGTTGTAAATCAACATGTGTTTGCTGATAAAGGTGTTTTATGAAGGTGGTTCCTGTGCCAGAGAAAAACAAAGAAAATTAAATTGTCCATGCCCCTTATTAATGTCACCTGAATCTAACATCTTCTGCTTCATTCACACTACCTGGATCTCAGATAAGAAGCTGAAGCAGTTCTGTACAGTTGTGGTACAAAAAGTAGATGGCAGAACAAAACTTAGCTTAGTGAGACTGTAATTTTATATTCTATTATTTTTTTCTAGTTCACATCATATTCGGCTATGACATATACTGGGGTGCATAAAAGAGTAAGAGTCAAGTTAATAATTTGTATTGTGTAGCTATTAACATTCTTCAAGTATTTTTAATTTTAAGTGATTAAAAATGCATGGAAAACTATTAAATATAAGACTAAACTATAGCATGCATGACATACATACACTCAATTGAATATGGCATGGGGATGGATTGGTTAACACTTAGAATGTATGCACCTATTGTTAATATCATTCTATGCAGCCCTGATCAAAAGCCCTAAGGAATGAACTGTTGACTCTGGGAGACGGGATCAGTCCTTACAGTGACCGTGGTGGGTCCTGAGCACTCTCGGGCACTGCTCTGCAGAGGGCATTCCCTCAGGGCTGGAAATCAGTGCTTTGCATAGCCTGCACTGTACAGCCTGGGCTGAGCATCTCACACATGCTTAACTTTGATCTGAACAGCAACAGGATTACTCATTTGCTCTAAAGGTAATCAGACTCAAAGCTCTTTGCTTGGATCTCCCCTGTGGGTGCATACTGGAAGGTCAGTTTGAATTTAGTCAGGATCTCCTTGTTTATCTACTTTTGCTTGATTTCCTTTGTGAATATGGAGCATTCTTGAGCTTGGAGGAAGTGATCTTCCAGTTGTCCTGGAGCCCATGTATCCCACAGGATTCTTCCAGACAGATCCATGAACAGGCAAATGTCTGCTCTCCTAAAGTCACCTATCAAAGTGAGTCATTGCAGTGGATAACCAACTTTCTTTTTAAAAAAACAAAACAAAACAAAACAAAACAAAAACTTTCTTTTTTTAAAAAAATAAACACTGTCATTTCTATGAGGATGGACCCATAACTGAAGCTTGTATATACTCAAAGATACTCTAAGCTGTTCTGGCTGCTATTGGAGACACAATGGCTTGTGTTATTTGGGTAAAAGCAGAAAGTTCCTAGGTTAATGGGGAAGCCTCTTTTCCACAGTATGCACCTGTTTTGGTTTTTGATTTCTTCAAATCACTTCATTCTGAAAGGCAGCTGATGACATGGTTAAAATATTATGTGTGTATGATGCGAAGCACTTGCTTCCCAGGGACTGGAAGTCCTGATGATTTGGGGAAAATATGAACATACACTAGCTTATGAGAATAGTTATACTGTCAGAGTACATGTGTAGAACTGTTTTTCTACAGTTTTCTCACAAAATGTAGAGAATGGAGATAATTCTTTCTGTATTATTATTATTAGTGATATCTTTATATATATATATATATATAAGATGTGTAT
>NW_020799092.1:62199795-62250477 GCF_003259725.1 Athene cunicularia
TATATATATATATATATATATACCACAGATAAAATTACATATCACTGTTATTTTTTATCATAGTGAAGTGCTAAGGCTTGGACAATCAGCCCAAGCCAGAGTTGACCTATAGATGAATCCTGTATATTTTAAAACTGAAAACCATTGTGCTAGTAGGTATTGTACTAAATTATAACAACCCACCTATGCTGATGTAAAAAGTGATAAAGCATTGATATACTGCAGCCTGAACAACAGGCCCTGAGCTGAAGCTGCTAACTTAGCATGTAGTCATTAATAAAATATGTAAACTTTCTACTGAAAGATGCAGTTTAGACAAAATATAATCAGCAGTGAGGAGATAATGTATTCAACTTCCCTTGTTTAGCCTTGTTCAAGGCTGAGAACCCAAGTATCTGGCCTTACTAGAAGCTCCCTTGGGTTTCACCCCCCGAGCCCTGGCCAGGCTTTGGGTGGAATCCAACAGGAGAATGAAACCAGAAATTCTCCGCTCAAAACAAAGGTGCCAGCTATTCTGGCCTGTCGATCTCTGGTATATAAGCCTGGGCCCGCTCACAGCGACTTTGGCAGCCTCACCTATGGGGGACGCACCGCGTAGGATTTCCCCCTTGCCGGGACAGGCTCTGCAAACCCTCGCTGTAACCGGGGCTGTCCAGCCACTGCGGGGCTGGGTGATGGGAACGTGTGCAAGTGGTGATGTCTTTCTTAATCACTATTCTCTCTCTCATGAAGTAATGATTTGATGCATTACCCTGTATTTTCCTGTTTGTTGCTTTAAGTGCACTATTCTGCCTTTTCTTACTGCATGCTTCTGTATTACACTGTTACATTGGTTATCACCAGTAAAATACTACTCTTTCCACTCTAATGTCTGAGTTAATTGGTATCCTTAATCAGCAAAACACATAGTTATCATCATGCCTTATTGACCTGTTCGATAGGAGACATCCAGAAAAAAGACATTTCCTGGTTCTACTAGCAACTAATAATGTACTAGTTGAGCATGCAATATTCCTAAACACTAACAAGGTGTCTGCTGGTATGTCTTGAACTGCTGTGCTTACTTTACACACTGGGCTTTACTAAAGAGTTAGGAAAAAGGATGTGTTGTACTTAGAGCTGATGTCTGGATGTTTAGTATTCACAAAATTATACATATCACTTCAGTATCTCAGCCTTTCTGTATGCCGCAGATGCAATATAAACTTGTGCAAAATAAGAAAATATATTTCAACACAATGCTCTAAGATTTAGGTAAAGTATATTCAAATGTTTCTTCCTTAGACCTTTCCTCCCACTACCCCAGTGATGTCAGCTTTAATTGCTTTTATGAGAACCAACATTTCTGGTTCATGAAGTGTCAAACACATTCTTAGTCCTAAACAAAGTATAAAATCCATGACACCAATGTAAGCAGTAAGAATAATACCCATAAAAACAAATGAGAAGGATTTTAATGAAACCTCTGCATACATTTCAGCATCTAAGAACCTTCTTAGGAATTAAATTTGCAAAACAAATTCTCTAGTCTCAGTTTTCAGAAGAGGTAATTATCAACTAGCAGACCGACGTCTCACCATATGCAAAATGCTAGGGAAAGTTAGAAAACAACTTTTATGATTTAGATTAAATATCATAACTCATGATAATATGGTTATATTCTGTAGAAGTAACAAATTATAATGCCTCTTTTTTTTTTTTGCTATATAAAATTCAGCTGCATTTTGGAGGTTTGGTGGTTCTCTGTTTATCAAAAAGACCAAAATTTATCACAGCAATTCAGAAAGGTATTTGTATTTTACTCCATGCTGGATATTTTCAGCATAAGACCTCAAGAACAGCTGGACCAGCTAAAACCAGAGGGCTGTTTAGTATAGGATCTAAGGTAAGCTAATAATGGATACTCAAAAGAAACATATACAAACCAGCCCAAGTACAAAGAAAAGGTCTATTCTCTTTATATTCCAGTCGGCAGTGCTTTAGGAGCTTCCTGAGCTGGTGATTGCTTGCGGACTATCATCTTCAGCTGAAACCTGTGAACCTGTTACCATAAATTTGTCTAAATTTTCCAAATCCCCTTGCATTTTTCACTCTATCAACATCCTATCTATTTCACTCTATCAACATCTATCAACATATCAACATGTCAAGAAAACTTATAATTTCATTATGAATTGGGTGAAGAAAATCTTTTCAATGTATTAAAATTTTCAACCTGATTATATTATTAGATGCACTTAATATTAAAGTGAAAATGGTAAATGCTTATTTCCTATTCATTCTTTATTTTTATAGTCTCAGTCACCTTTTTCCAAGTTGAAAAGCTCTAGTTTATTTGTCCTCCATAAAGAAGCTTCTCAGGTATTTGAAAAAGAGATTGGTTATTTTTAGTTCACCAAGTTGCTAGTCAAAATAATTTCAGCCTGACTTCCTAACATATTACATCTAATTTGCCAATGTTTTTTCTTCTTTCATTACTTTTTAAATGCTGACACAATTTATAATTTCTAAACAGTGTCATTGTTTTTAGTAGCATCTGTTAGTTTCCTGTCAAACTCCACTGATTTTTGTGTTTGTTTCTTTATATTTTGGTGGTTTAATTTTTTTTCAGTCAGGGATATGAATGAATGCTGAACCACTGACATGCTAACTCTAAGCAGTCTAAGTTTCACTCTTTTAGATTCTACTTTTAACGCTTTTGTAATTAGCAGTCTTGTTTTAATATAATTCACTTTTTTTTTTTTTTTTTTTTTTTTTTTTTGATGAATTTTATGCTATGACAGAACAGCTCTTTAATGGCTGCATGTAGAAATGTGCCCCTGCACTGCCTGGAATAAAATTAGGGGTTACTTCTGTTGTAAATTTTCTCCAAGTAACAACTGGTATTTTCTCCAAGTAGCAACTGATTTTTGTTTTCAAAACACAGTCTCTGTACTATGCCTCTAAATGACATTTATCTTGTTTACTTGGGTAAATGACCAGCCTAAAGGACCAAATTTACTATTGCTGATACTTTACACTTTTGCTCATCTCCCTTCACATTTTGCAGTCATAACTGCTATCTGAATCAGACTGTCAGTTTAATTCTCTGAACACTTCCTACCTGAGCATGGAAGTTCGATTAATTTAAAATGAATGGTAAACTTTGACAGCATTAACCTATTTGCATTAATTACATTATCCTTCTTTTAGTATATAATATCCTCTAGAATTATATAAACAAGGTTTAGATATATGTTCTTTTCACCTGATCTACAACATATATGGAACTTCCCCTGTAAGGGGCAATCCCAGCCTGGATTGCGGCATGCATAGTTACCTCACAGACCATCCATCTAATGCCTCTCCAGACAGACTTACCCTCTGGTGCTTAAGGAATCTAGAAAGGGTAAGTCTTACGCTTCACTTCCCCACCCAATGAACTTCTCATAGGAGGTTGTTCAAAAGCCAGTACAAATAGAATTAGTTCTTCATCTGTGATGTATGGGAGACAACATGCAGATTGTTGGGTCTCTAAAGCACCAACCATAACACACTGAGTATGCATCTGGTATTACAAGGGGTTTGGGTCTTCTGTTTTTATTTAATATATTACAAAATAGCATAATTAGGTCACGAAAAGATCAAACATACACTTTTGATATTCCATACAGTCATTTGGAGTACATTTATAAACAGAGGGCCCAGAGATGTTTTCTCCTCTGTGCATATGGAAAAGCACACTTTATCCTGGTTTACAATCTACATTAAAAGTTTACAAAATGCAGAAGCTCATTGCTTTATGGGAAACCGAAAGAAGAATTGTTTGGTCATAGGGAAAAACAGAAACTAAAGATTCTGTCTAGTATATTTAATTTCTTCCTTTGCATTTTTTTCAGACCCGTGGAGTAATTTCTAGCTTTTTTTTTTTTTTTTCTTCCCCTCTTTCTTTAAAGAATTTGTCCTACAGTGCTGTAATGGAAAAAAAAAAGAAAAGGGTGGAGTGCCACCAAAACAAATCTGGTGGTCAATTATATGTTGCAGCAAAAATATATTTTAAGACAGTGAAGCCAAAGCAATCTGCTTTCTGAATGTTCTTCCTTCCCCATAACCCAACATTTGGAATCATGTGGAAAAACCTGGACCTTCCCAGCTCATGAATGCCAGTGTTCAGACACATCCAGGGGTTTATAAAGTATGTATGCTAGTCAAATTACCTGATTTAAGCTAATCATGTGCAACTTTCAACATTGTTCAGGGTGCCAGACTGAATCTGGAGTCATCCAAAGCTAAATCATTGTAAATGTCTCAAGAAGAGTATCAAGTGATTCTCACTTAAATGAAGTGAGAACATATAATCTCTAATTCATCTGTAATGTGCATAATTATAACCATTTTGCAAGACCAGGGTTTTTTCTATTTGCATTTTAATGTAGAGAAAAAAATGGAATGCAGTTCTATATATTGTTTACAATTGTTTTGTTTTAAATGCAATAATTTTAATAGTATATCCATATGTATATATTTAATCAGGATTTTTTATTATTATAATTTGGTTTACTTCTTTTACTGTCTCTTTTTGTGAGGTTCTGCATCACTCCTGGCTAGGCTAAAGCATACAAATTAGATTGCACACTTGGTTTTCAGACTCATTTTTTAAATTGTTTATATAGTTTCTGTTCCTCATTGGCTAAGTTTTGCTCATACTTTCAAAAATCAACAAGTGCCCAGTGTTGCAAAGGCCTAATTTCAAAGTAGAGGCACGCAGGCTGAGTGCTGGAATGCTGGTGTGGCTGGTTGGTGCTCCAGCCAGAATTCTAACTATTTACTGACAGCTGAGGTGACTATAAGTCCACCCCACATGAAAGGGGTCTTCTCATATTTCTTAGAGAAGAGAATTTAGCACGTATGTGCACATCTTTAGTGATTCTGTTCTGAAAAAAAAAAAAAGAAAAAAAAAAAAGGAGAGCTGATGTTGGGTCAGAAGACAGTGTGCAGACTACACAAATTCATTATTTATGAGCAGAGCTCAGGATGGCCTCTGAGAAACACACAGGCAAACATGTTCCAGGCCCTTAGGAGCTTACATGCCTAATAACAGATCTGACAAAGCCAACAAGAACTGCAAACAATAGATGGAAAAATGAGAAAACAGACAGATGTTTTCAAGATCAAAGGTAAATTTTGTAGTTTGTCATATGCGTCCTTCCAAAATATTTTCTCGCTCTGCTAAGTAGTCCACTCCAAGCCAGTGGAAATGTCTCACATGGAAAAACCTCTCTGAACTACTTTCACAAACATCTCATCTTTTTTAGTCTCCAACTTGTACCATGTCTAAGTCCTCCCATACATGCCTTTCCCCACTCCCCACCCCACCTTGAATTTCACATCCCATGAAGAGAAACATTCCATGGCTTCCTAGTTCTCCCCATGGCTTACATCCTGTGAGTAAAAGAAAAGATACCACTCTGAAGAATGTCCATATCTGATCACAGTGAGTTTGGATGTCTGAATTCCTCCTTCTATATTAAGATATATCAAAAGACCCAATGACTTCAACTGAAGAGTAACGAGGTTATAGCACTTCGCTGATGTGTTGAAGGCTTGGGATGGCTGAACATTCAAGGCTCTTATTCTTGATAGAATTAGTTCAAGGCTCTTATTCTTACTAGAATTAATAATACTTATAACTTAACCTAAACCTGATCACTCAATGGCAAAATTTTATAGATGTTTGGTACACCTTTAAAATCTGTAGACATGGGATAGATACAGTGGAATACAGAATTCTTACTATTGTTTCCATAGTGAAGAGGTAATATTTTATGGAAAATTATATCTAATATTAACCCTAGTGATAAATCTTCAAATATCAGTGAACAATCAGAAGGCTTATAATTTATTATTATTATTATTATTATTATTATTATTATTATTATTATTATTATTATTATTTAGTTGTATTTTTATTATTTGTGTAATTGTGTCCAGTTTTGGGCACCTCAATATGAGAGAGATATCGAGGTGCTGGAGCGAGTTCAGAGGAGGGCAACGAAGCTGGTGAAGGGCCTGGAGAACAAATCCTATGAGGAGCGATTGAAGGAGCTGGGACTGTTCAGTTTGAGGAAGAGAAGGCTGAGGGGAGACCTCACCACTCTACAGCTACCTGAAAGGACATTGTAGAGAAGTTGGTGCTGGTCTCTTCTCACAGGTAATTAGTGACAGAACAAGAGGGAATGGCTTTAAACTGCAACAGAAGAGGGTCAGACTGGACATTAGGAAATAATTTTTCACAGAAAGAGTGGTCAGACAGTGGAATATGTTGCCCAGGGAGGTGGTGGAGTCACCATATCTCAACGTGTTTAAGGGTCGTTTAGATGAGCTGTGGGGGATGTGGTGTAGGGGAGAACTTTGTAGAGTAGGGATGATGGTTGGACTCGATGATCCCAAGGGTCTTTTCTAGCCTGAATGATTCTGTGATTCTATGACCATTGAAGTCCTGTTAATAAATCTGCGGTAAAAATGCAATGCCTGTTAAGCTTCACAGAACATCTGGAAGACAAGGACACTTCCCTTAATGGTTTATCCACAGCTGCGAGAATAGGCATTAGACACTAGAATTCAGCTACTGATTTGTATTAAAAGTAACTAAATAGCAGGATGCAAAAACTGTTCTTCATCTTACTCTCACTTTTGGTGCAATACAAATTATGTATGTTTTTAAAATTTAGTCCTCAATAATCCTTCTTTAGATATTCCACAGAAAACAATGCTCAAAGCACAGCTGTCTCTGCTGTGTCTTCTGAGCAATACTGTGATGGAGAAAATGGCTATTGGTTTTGTGCTGACAGATTATTGATCATACCTGTCTTCTGAATCACTTGATACTATGGACTTTTGCTGAGACCATTAAGGGACCAGCCTCAAGCCCTCTGTGCCCTGTATATATTGACAACATTCTCACATTCCAATTTATGTGCATGTCAATAATGGCCACAAGGAGAAAACAAAAGTGTAAAAAGACATTTTTGAAGCAGGTGGTTTAAACACAGGAAATTAGAGAAGGATAAAAAGTGCTTATAAATATGCAAATACATAGCTAGTAATTCAAACAGAGAGCATGAGATGAGTGCCCAGAATTTACAGAGTATTTTTAAACAGATAACTTACGATTTAGGCCAAGTGAAAAACAAAGCAGTGCTACTAACATACATTTTTATTTCACTGGAAAGATGTTAATTTTCAAACTCTTCTTCTTTATGTACAGCAATAGTTTGCAGCTGTGTCAGCACTAAAGCATTGGACGGGTGGACTATTAATCACCCTCTCCTAAGGCTCAGGTCAGAAAAAACAGAGAACCAATTCTAATTTTTGTTCTTGTCCCACTGCGATCCCTGGACTGCCAATCAACACAGAAGGAAAGTAATTGGCTGTACCACAGGTTCTGCTACCCCTAAGGTTCTTAAGGTAAAACCACTGATATTCCAATTGCTGTCTGAGCAGATATATGAGGGACTGTCTTCACTTTCTCCTTCACTTTTCCAGTCAAACAATAGCTGCTAAAATTTAGCTTATAGTTCATAAAATAGAACAATACCATGTTTTGAACTGTCATCTTGTATAAGTGTTGAGTGTACGTCTTCCTATTATGAAGCCCTATTTTCAGTTGTTTATAACCTTGCCAAATTTTGACTGTTTATGCTGAACGTTTCAGTGATGGGAAATTTTACCAAAAATATGCCAGTTATTTCTCACAGTAACATTCAAGAAGGAAAGTGATGCCAGTTTCTCCTAGACAGTAAAGCAAATCTGAGG
Organism: Athene cunicularia; assembly: GCF_003259725.1. NCBI lineage: Eukaryota > Metazoa > Chordata > Aves > Strigiformes > Strigidae > Athene > Athene cunicularia. Next base: position 62,207,590 of record NW_020799092.1, read on the forward strand.
CTTAGCTAAGGAGAGGCAGCTGTGGGATTCAGGTAGAAGGAAGCCAAAGATAACATTTTTGTTGCTACCCTATTCATTTTCTGCTAAGCAGCTATCAATGTTTATTTATTTCCAGAGAGAAAGAATCACTTAACATGTGGGAGACAGACACTTTGCACTTTTAACATCTGTGCAAGAATATACTCAAAGGAACCCAACTTTGCATCTCTTGAAAGTCTCAGTTCATACAGACTTAATATCTTCTTGCTCATAAAACTCTCAGAACAGTCCGTCATTGGGAACATGAAGGACTAAAAAGAATGGGGAGAACACCATCAGCAACTAACCTATGGGAAACTCTTGGTTCTGCTTCCAAGTCCTCATTTCTCCTCTCCCTTCTGTGTTCTGCCCTGACGATCTAGAAAATCACCACAAAGGTGTTTGACTAAAATAAAATACAATCAAAAGTAAAGAAGGATTTTCAGGTACAGGGAGGGATGTTGGAGACTGACCTGGAGAAAGGATGAGTGAGTTAAATCCATTGTGCAGAAAGTTGATTGATGGAAACAGGAAAAGAACAATACGTGGGAGGGTTAAAAGAAGATATTAGAAGGGAAATTGGATGATGTACAGAATCTGGGGTCACAGAAGAAACAGAAGGGAAAAGGTCAGGGGTAGAGGGGACTAGGAACTTACCACATGGGAATCCTGTTCTATAGCATCTGTAGGAGCTTGATACCCTTCTCCAGCAAATCACCTAGCTAACAGGAGAGAGGAGGTGCACAGCAGAGACTTCATGTTGGATGACAGTTTGTGGAATTGGAGAGTAACAGAACTAAGTTCACCAGAAATCTTATTTGGTTATATGGATATATTTGTTATAACTCAAAATTCAAAAATTGTGTTATATTTTCTACAAGATTTTTGACTTATTTAGTCTTCTGTTTGCCTTTTTTTCTTTTAATTTCTTTACTGTGGTGTGTTAAATTTATTTTTTGAGAATAGTATAACATATTCTTTGTTTCTTTCTGTCATGTGCCCTCCCTTCTTTGAAGAGGTCTTTTCATTAACTGCTTATAACGAGATCTCAAATGGTTAAAACTGGCTAAAACTGTTTAAAATGGATATGATTAAAGCTTTTTGTAAACCTGCCCTGTTTATGAAGTTTCTTGGAGACTTGCACACTGCTGTTGAAATTTGGTGAGTATTGAGAGTTATTTGGGGTAAAATTTTACTCTCTTGTGATGTTATTAAACTAGGAATTGACTTCAAAATCAATGAAATGATATTGCATGTACAAGATGACAAGCCTTGAGTAGAAATAGTTGTGTAGGAGGTTCTTTTTGAAATGTGAATGTGGTAGTCTCACCCCACTGAAACTACAGAGTACTGGATAATTCTTTGTTAAATTATGCAACACCCTTTCAAAATACAGACATTTGGGAATCAGTTCTCATACAGAAGTGTTAAGCAAATACTTGTGACATCATCCTGCAAAAGGAAAATATAAAAAATACTTAAAATCCATATACTGTATAAGGCAACTGTGGGCATTCTTCTATCTTTTACTAAAATGTAGGCTATATAAAGGTGGTGTGAAGGTGCATGTGCCCTTCCCATACTAGAAGATTTAACAGGGTCTGAAGGTATTTACAAATTCTAACTTTGGGGCCCTATTTTAATGCCAGTTCCTTTAGCTTTTGTTCTGATTCCCAGGATTTATAGACTTTCAGAAAGAGAGCAGACTACGTGTTAGAGATTTTAGATAAGGCCACAACTGTCTTCATTCTTTGCATTTTTTGGTCTGTATTTCCTGCTAATGTGATTTGAATAAGTCAATTACATTGAAATCTGGTCCATCATCATGCAAATAAGTTCATGAGTGTGGATCTCTCTGTATTCTGTGAAATTGCATGGGGAGTAAAACTGGTCTACAATTTGGTTGTACAAGGGGTCTGCTTGGTGTGTATTTCTGAGGTTCCATTTGCACTACATTGGAGGAGGATTTCAGGCAGATAGAATATTTAAAGAAAATAAAGTCTTTTAAAAGTACTGAAATGCTAAAAATATAGGCTGAGTTTTGTTTTCTAGGTGCAGGCTTCAAACATGCAGTTTAAGCACATAGTTTAAATATGAGATATTCTAAAAAATAATGCCTGGGAAAATATCACTCAAAGCTTGATGAAAATATCCTCAAATGTCCATTGTGTACTGTTTAAAACTGATTAAAAGTGCTATTATAAAAAGTGTTTTATTTAAGTGTTAAATCTCTTTATCAGTGAGATCATATGCACAATTAAACGTGATTCACACTAACCAGGAACTCAAGAAAAAATTACTTATTTTTCAAAGTCGTGGGAGTCCTTGATGCTCTTTAAGTGCTCCTGGCCTTAAGAGAGAATAATTTTTTCAGCTGCCACTTCTTTACACACTGGCATTGATGACGGTTTATGTTCCTGGCCTCCACTTTATTCACTGCTCTGTGTGGGTACCATATCAGGTATAACAACTGGGATTTCTTCAGGAAACTATACACCAGGCAAAGAACAACAATTCCTGTTCTACTTGAAGGAGACATTCCTGAGACAACACTACCATAGGGCTCTTTGTGCAGGATGACTCTCACAACTGCTGAATTCCACAATTAGTCTGTAAACAATGGATATGTGGGCTAAATGGAGAGACTTGCCAAATTTGCTGAGGTAAGGATTGCTGGAAGCAAAGAGGAGTAAATATAAATGCCTTGGTATGTGAACTCCTACAACAACAATTATCTACTCCCTCACAAGTTTAGCAGGTTGAGTTCCCACATTATAATGCTCTTAGTTTTGGGAGAAAGCCAGGTATCAAATTCTGTTCTAGGGAGCAAAGAAAAAGACCAAACCACTCAGTGTCTCAGATACTGCATCAAAAAAGGTCCAATGTCATTTTATCTAAAGATACACAAGCAAATCCTACACAGCACAAACTTGATCCCAGCTTCCTTTTCTTTTAAAGGTAAAGCAAACAACTGCAACTTCCTACATAGACATGTAAGCTGTTGGAATGAACAGCTTTGGTAGTGAATCATGGCCACACTGAAGTAAATATGAATTCTATTTTTAAAAAATCTCTTGAAGATAATACAAATCATCATTATACTAGAAAACTATAGAAAAATATAGATACCAGGAAAATACTTTTTTAAAAGTACAGTTACTTGACATTCATTTATTTTACCAGATCTAAATGGCCATAATAATACACCCAGAATAAGAATGAATATAAAATTACATTTATGGCACTGTGACAAAACCAATTCTTCCCCCATACTCTGTAATATTAAGAAATCAGAGGAAAAAAAATGCATATATAAACTTGCAGCACTCAACTGTAATCCTTTACAAATATGAATGCCACTTTCCTTTATTTCTAAATTAAAACACACTCTTTCTAAGATTCCAACATTGGTGCAAGTTCTTTTCAAATTTCTTTTTGGTAGTTATGAAGCACTCTAGAAAATCTGTGATTACCAAACAAGCATCTTTTACACAGGAGATGTAGACACCACAGTAACAGTAATAACAAAAATCCTCAAGATGAGTAGATCATTGTTTGCTTTCTCCTTCAGCTTCCTATTTGTGTTCCTTGTGGGAATTTTAAGTGATTAAAAGCAGAGCAAGGCATAAGAAGTGTAAGAACACTAGTGGGATTTTTTATTGCATATCCTTATCAATAAATCTGAAGATTATTTTTTGCCTAAATAATGTTTTTCCTAAATATCTACTTTATATTTCTCTTCTGTCCAGTGCCTCCTTTTTCTGAATGCTTACTTTTCAGTCTCTTGCACCCATGTTTTGTGATAGCAACAAGTCAAGTTATCCAAGAGATCCAAACACAGCCTGAGACTCCTGGTGTGAGTTCACAGTGATCATATATGAATGCATGTCAGGAGTCCTTCCAGTAAAATTTCTGTGCATCCAAAAGATAACTGTGACAAGCAACACTAGCCCTTGATTCAGGACTCCACTTTCAGTTCAGTATATTTTAGTATGGTAGGAACAGGGGCTCTGTATGGTCTCAAGATCTTAGAAAAAAACACTACTGTACATGGATCTCACAAGGAGATCAAGACCAGAGACAATGACATTTGATATTACACATACTTTTCCCAAACTTTCCATTCTCTTTTGCTGCACAAAATATTCATATTCACATCAACATGACTTCACACATGCTTAGAGACAAGCACAATGGCTTTCTGAGTTTGAGGCCATCCTTTAAATTTTTATTAAATAAGAGAAGCTTGTAATCTGATGTTAAATAGCAGGGCAGACGTTAAGAACTACTCAGCTTTTACTCAGTCAATGCAACTCTGTCTGATTGATGACCTCAGGGTTTAGCAAGCCTGATTTTTGTCAAAAAAACTTCCTGTACAGTATGTGAAAGCTCATATGTCCACTAGTTCTGCTAAGAACACAGATGATGGCCCTTCAGGCAAGAGCAGTGAATCAGTTGCAGATTAGAGCCAGGTTCACTTATGTGACACACAAATCCTGTTTCTAATATAAATGGCTGGGAAAAATGTATACAAGTATGACAGAACTAAATAACACAAGTTCTTCCTCAGTAAGAATGGCTGCAACACAATTTATCAGTAATGCAAGGTACTCAATACACTCACTGGATTACAATTCAACTTGAAACATTCTTACATTATAACTCGTAAAATGACTACACATGGTATTAATTTCTTTTTCCGACTAATGCAATGGTTTTGGTTTGGTTTGGGTTTTAATGGTGATATTTTTTTTCTAATAAGCAGCTTGTTACTCATGTTTATGAATTGAAGACATGCTTAATTAAAGTCAGTGTCAATAATAACTAATGTTCATAAGTCATATAATTCTGTCAAGACATGAAATATACAATTATTTGTGTAAATATTTTATAGGCCAGTTTGTGCTTCCACCCACCTTTTTTTCCTCTCTGCTTCTGATAGTTTCAAAATCAATTTAAAGTACTTTTTGCATCTGAATAAATTGCCTCAGAACTAATCCTTGAATAATGTATAAATTCCTACTGAAACTAAAAATATTTAATTAAATCATGTAACAAAATAAATAATTTAAAGTGGGTAGGGGCCATCCTTCAAATTGCTGGAACAAATTTCTTGCCCCGATTTATGTTTCCGATACTTTGGTCAATACCTCAATCTGGCAGCACCATATGAACATCTCAGCCCTCCCAGGTCCCTACTTTTTGCAGCCTCTCTGGAATGGGGACACTTGCTCTGCTCAGACAGACTCCAAGTTAAATCTTTTCTCCAGCTCATTCCATACAAATAAATGAGACTCTATTTTACAACACTCCTTACAACTCACGTGCACCTTTAGTGCCTGTCTCATTCACTGAAACAAACAGATAACGACAGTACATAACAACACACTTCACTTGGACATAGTCATTCCAAAACCTTAGGCTGGCCAGGCCGTGAGAGAGGGTAGTAGAGAAAGAAAATGAGTATTGCATTTGTTCAGGTTAAATTTCTGGACTCTGACAGGAGTGTGACAGCAAATGGAAATCAAAAGAAACAGGCTTGTATCGAGGAGTGTTTCTTCTTGCTCACATACAGAAAACTGCAGCTCTGTGTTAGTGGAGAGGTACCACAGCATGGAGGTTCAAATCAAGAGCTTAGAAAAGAAATCTTAATTTCTTGTGCTAAAAAAGCCAACCATCCAAACCTCCCCCACCTTTGTTCAAATCTTGCTAGATATCATTCAAGACTAGATCCAACCCCTTGGACATCCCCTTTTCATCCCCTTTCTCCCTGCTCCCCATGGGGATCCAGTGCCTGGGGACCTCTCACTTCTGCAGCTGATCTGGCAGGCCTACATGGGGAAAGTAATAGGATACAGGAACAGCAGAAACAGGTGCTTTCTCTGAAAATTTGAATAGACTCACTGAGTCTTATTTCCCCATGAGCAAATTGCAAACAGATCTGTGTTTCATAATCCAAATAACTGTTAACATAACAGCCATGAAGTCCGTGGTCGTTGACTGAGATCTTACAGTAAGGGGACATGTAACATGTTATCTCATCAAAAGTTTAGCACAGAGATTTCTCCCCCTGCCCCCACCCTTTATTTGCAGAAAAGCCTCAAACTATCAAAACCTTTCCATTGTTATAACTTCAAGCAACACAATCACTTCATATTTCTTAATTAACAAACTGTACCCACCTCTTTACTTTTCTCTCCTCCTTCTTGGACGTACAATGATATCAGGAGATTACGTTCATTTTAAACAGCTCAGGGAGATTCAAACATACCTGAAAATATATTCATTCCTTCCTGCTCAACAGATTAATAGCATTCGATTTGACATGACTGTAAGTTTAGACACTTTAGAGTGTTTCAAGTGATACCTTCTAAAAAAGGAAAGAATTAAAAAAATATTCTTGTATATTCTGCATGACTAAGTGATGCATTGTTTTTTTCAGTACTCAAATCTGTTTTCATGCTTTGGTGCTAATAGTTGTGAGCAAAAATCAACTCTAGTATCATGGCATTAATAGGGAACAGTCTGGCCTCCACCTAACCCTGAAGATAATTATGCTAAAACAATAGTGATGAACATTCAGCTAACTACCTCTAACAAGGAAAGACTGCTGCTGCCATTCATCAAAAAAAGCCATTTGGATAATGAGGAGAGATGGCTACTGACATATTTCAGCAGGAGAGGCCATCCTGCTGGGAGCTTCTTTTAAAATGCCAAATTCTATCAATTTAAAAAGCAAACATCACACTGTCATGGGTTTGTCTGGTGATCTGGGGACCAGACACATAAGTTGTATAGTACTGCCCGAGTTGGAATGAAGAGCTAGAAGAGATACCTAAGGAGAAAAAGGTGCCATACTGTACATATCATTGTAATTTTCAGTCTCCTGAAAGGACTAATCTTAATTATGAGCTACATGACTGCTGTCAGTCAGGGAGAGCAAATCCCTTGCTTTTTGTAAGAAGCTACTAATCTGATTATTGATTTACAGTTCTGGTGATTAGTTAAAGGGTGTGCATCTCAAGGAATCTGAACGTCCCAACTAGACAAACAAAATCCCAGCTATTTAGAAGAAAAGCTTGGCTTCAAATAAATGTACAGTTTCAAAGTAAATTTAGACTAGAAAATAGTGTGCTAGAATAAAATGAAAGAAATGTTACCAACATCTTCTGCTTTTATAAGTAGTGTCTAATATGACTTTATCACAACAGACATCAGAGCTGGTAACAGTAATAGGGAAGTTGTCGTGATGGTGAGGAAATTTATTTTAATTCTTCTGTGGAAAATATGTTAAAGAAGATGTCTTTTCATAGGAAAATGAGGCAAACCAGTGACTTGCTATTGCAAGCAGCAAAATTGCAGATGCCTCATGCTGTAAACAGTCTTGACTGGTAAGACTACTGTAGGTTTTCACATATTCATCTTTGTCACCAGTAAGTATGCTTTTACTGATTATAGAAAAAATGCCATTGTGAACAGAGGTGTTTTCCACACTAACTGGCAAGAACCACATTCAAGATTTCTCCAATAACACCCATTGTCAGCTGCTGAAGACAGTGGAAATCACAAGCAGCACAGCTTCAGCTCCTCTGCTACTAGGAAGTCAGGGGCTTCTCTCTTCTGACTTACAACACAAGAGGGAATATGTTGACTTTCTTAAAAACACTCACTAACAAATCCAGGACTATAAGACAAAGAAGATGATAAGTATCCTGGTTCAGCTGGGATAGGGTAAAGTTTTACCTAGCAGAGAGAGAGGGGAAGGGATCTCCAGCCGGGTTATTCATATCATGCTGGCGTCAGGTCCAGGGGCGGAGCCCTTTTACTTTCGCTTCTGGTTTTGGGGGTTGCGACACAAGCGGTGGGCTTGTTCCCTGACCATTTAGCGGTATTTCTTTGTATATCTTTTGTCTTGTTCACTGTTATTGCTGTTTATTGTTGTTATCATTGCCACTGCTGCTATTCAAATTGGTTTATCACACTGTTGTATTAAATTTCTTCTTATTTTAGCCCGGGTCTGTGCCTAACTTCCAGCCCGACCAGCTGCGGGTGGGGAAGGGCAACAGCAACATGCTCTCCTGTCCCGGCAGGGGTTAAACCTGCACAATAAGATAATAGGTGAAAGAGAAAAACACCTGGAAGAGCAGGAAATTCAGTGGGACATTTATAAAAACAAACATGAACTCAGTGATACTAATCTCCCTAGGTTTCTTCTACAGTCCACAGAGGGTGTGAAGTTCCTTCACAAAGTTATTCAGAGCAGGAGCTTGGGAACTGTTCCTGGAAGAACCTATCTTTCTCCACAGACTCTATAGGAGCCCTACAGAAATTAGCTTCAGTAGGCTAAAATTAATCTCTTGACATACTCTGTACAATGAGCCCACTCCCAAATGGCTAAGTTAAGGAGGCAACAATTCTCTTCCATATCCAAAGGGTCAATTTCAGAGAAGTATTTTTGGATGCTAGAACTTATAGCTGAAAGTTGGAAGACCTTCTGAGGACAAAAAAAAATCTGTTTGCTTTGTGCTGGTGTCAAAAAGGGTGCTAGTGCTAGTATTAAAACAGATTTGTATTCCTCACCTACAATTTAAATAAGTACATATTTTTTCAGTACTGATTTTAAAGTGAGTCCATAAGGCTTTTAAGGTTTCAGTCATTACACTGTCTAGAAATAGAGCATAACATGTAAACTTAAGGAGCTGTTAATGGTTTTAAAATCTAAAAACTTATCATGCATGTACCTATGTTTACATTAATTGGACTCTATCACAGAACTGTATATTTCTACTGGACCTTCTCTGCTTGTGCTGAAGTCATTGGAAAAGGCTGATAATAATGTACTTGGTTTTCTTGATGTGTTTGAAGGCAGGAGAAAACTCCCCAGCTTACTGAGTGCCATTAGGCAGCAGATAACTAATGTTACACCTTGCATAAAAACTGTTAATTGAAACCAGTTACAAACTCAGTGAATTCCTTTGGCATGACATGGTTTTTGCTATGTGTATTTTAAGTTGATGATCTCTGTGAAAGATAAGCTGTTAACAGTGTTTATATTGTAGATTCCTAGTAATGATCTATGTTTTTTAGTGCTATGTGAAAAATGAAGAAATAGAAAAAGACGGCTGATTTGCCTTTCCCTTGTGTAATTTGTGATCATGACTAATTTGATACTAGAATCAGAATCAAAGGAGCCTGGTAAAAGGTCCATATCTAATGCTTTCCCACGTTCAGTCTTACTTTAATTTCTGAAATTCTTTAATTCTCTCCTTAGGACATGAATACTTGGTATTACAAAATTTACATGTCTCTATTCTCGTAGGAGAGGCAAATTAAGGCAAAAATTCACAACAAACTTCCATAGTGAAGACAGATCATTTAATTTGTCTAGACATGTTGAATTATGGGAAAATCAAACTCACTGCAGTTATGTATAAATGGCCACAGAAACACACCTTGGCACAAAACCCAGGCATGCAGCATAGTTTTCGCCTTAATAAAGCTAACTGTCTCTAATATTTGGAGCCAGTAACAAAAACTTTTACTGTAAGCATGGCTTTTTGACTATATGACATTCATACCCAAAACAAACAAAACCCTCACATTTCTCTCTGTGCTAATGATAAAACAAAAGAACGGGGTAGTGCCATGTTGGCAGCACCACCAGATTGCGCCAATCATTTCTGGCAAATAATGAATCAACTTTGCCCTTCTAAAGACTTCATGTAGGGTTGGAGATATGCTATTATTGTAGAGCTAAAAAATACTGCTGTGGTGTTCACAGAAAGCACACGCTCAGATTATTCTATTTGAAGTCAATTCGAAGGATCCTCTGATCTTACTGGCATGGCTTCTCACAGCAAACACTAGACAGTTGTTATCACTAACCCAGGAGAATGCAACTATCCCAGGAGAATGCAAAGGCTAGTTTAAAGAGCTATTCACTATCTGTGCTGATACTTATGGCTTATATGTCTGTTTTGCAAAGTCAGATCAAAATGATTGCCTCTAAGCACTATGCAGACAAGAAAAGGCTGTCAAGTACCTGCCAGTTTTCACAGTACAATTCATGTATCTGCTGGGCTTTGTGGTTCCACTCAGTGTTATTAATTACCAGTTTATTTTCTGAAACATTACCAGTATCCAACACACTGTTGCTTTGAAGAAAGCAGCAACTCAAGCACAGAAGGAGAATGTGGGTCAGTATGATAATTTCTCATTAATTTTTAACTTGCTTTTGTTTGTTTCTTTTCATTGTTCCCACAAACTCAATTATGAACTGTTTCCTGTCCACTTTGGTGATACTGAAGAGCATTTATCTTTAAAACTTTCACTTATACCAGTCTTCCACATCAAAACCAGGTTCCATGCATGTATCCGTATTTTCTGTGAATTATATGAACACATTAAAGTATAATACACAAAGTAACCACATCTGCCACATGCAGAAGACAGAAAAGTACAGTCTTAAGATCTCCCATACTATGTTGAAAGCACTAAAATATGTGTGCAAGAGAAATCTGAAAATATTCTGAAGGGCCCAAAGAGTTGTGGTGAACGGAGTTAAATCCAGTTGGCGGCCGGTCACGAGTGGTGTCCCCCAGGGCTCGGTTTTGGGGCCACTCCTGTTTAACATCTTTATTGATGATCTAGACGAGGGGATCGAGTGCACCCTCAGTCAGTTTGCAGCTGACACCCAGTTGGGTGGGAGTGTTGATCTGCTCGAGGGTAGGGAGGCTCTGCAGAGAGACCTGGACAGGCTGGAGCCATGGGCTGAGCCCAACTGGGGGAGTTTCCATAAGGGCAAATGCCGGGGGCTGCCCTTGGGCCACAACAACCCCCAGCAGCGCTACAGGCTTGGGGAGGAGTGGCTGGAGAGCTGCCAGTCAGAGAGGGACCTCGGGGTGTGATTGACAGCCAGCTGACCAGGAGCCAGCAGTGTGCCCAGGTGGCCAAGAAGGCCAATGGCATCCTGGCTTGTGTCAGCAATAGCGTGGCCAGCAGGGACAGGGAAGGGATCTGACCCCTGGACTCGGCACTGGTGAGGCCGCCCCTCGATTTCTGTGTTCAGTTTTGGGCCCCTCACTCCAAAAAGGACATTGAATGACTCTAGCATGTCCAGAGAAGGGCAACGAATCTGGTGCAGGGTCTGGAGCACAGGTCGTACGGGGAGCGGCTGAGGGAACTGGGGGTGTTTAGTCTGGAGAAGAGGAGGCTGAGGGGAGACCTCATCGCCCTCTACAGCTACCTGAAAGGAGGGTGCAGAGAGCAACCTGCAGTCTGGATGAGCCTCTTAACCAAGTAATAAGTGATAAGACAAGAGGGAATGGCCTTAAGTTGCACCAGGGAAGGTTTAGACTGGATATCAGGAAGTATTTCTTTCCAGAAGGGGTTGTTAGGTGTTGGAATGGGCTGCCCAGGGAGGTGGTGGATTCCCCATCCCTGGAGGTGTTTAAATGTTGGGTTGACATAGCGCTGAGGGATATGGTGTAGTTGGGAACTGTCAGTGTTAGGTTAATGGCTGGACTGGATGATCTTCAAGGTCTTTTCCAACCTAGATGATTCTATGACTCTGTGAAAGGTGATGTCCTTTGTTTTGGTCCTACATAATTTGTTATGTGAGTTTTCTTAGTCATGCTGCTTCTTTTCAAAGCATTTCTCATCAAATCTTAAAGCCCACCTTGCCTGCTCAAGGGAATGTCTCTAGCTACAAGGCATCAACAGGAGATGGCACATCCGCTGTCACCTCTGTAACTTCTGAAAACATATCTAAGGTCAGACTAGGTTTGTATTCATTTTCTCATGTGCACGGACATTAATCTAAGCACATAATTACCCATCTCAGACACCCTTATTACCTTAAATTACAAAAGGAAGAATATTGACAAGAAACTTTTAATATGATAAGATTAATAGTGCTCTAAGTATTGTAATGCAACAATAAGAAATAACTGTTTTTAAAGACAAAAATTAAATAAAGAGGTAAATATTTTGAGGGAGAAAGAAGTTAACCTTAAGGCTCAAAGGGCCTTTAAGGGGCCACTGACAGACTTTAGCAATTTTGTAAATTAGAGCATCTTCCTTGTACATTTATTTTGTTACTTTGCTCTTCTTATCAGGAGCTCTGTTGAATACGACCCTTTCTGTCTGCAGTTCTGCCTACTGTTCACTAACTCAGGAGAGACTTCACAGAGGGCAGCTTCATCCTTATGTGTTGGAGTCCCTGCTTTGAAGGCATTTTGCAAAATATAAAGGTCAAGATCAGAGGGAGAGGAGAGAAGGTTTTTCAGGTTTCGTAAGCTATATATGGGACTCTTACAGCTGCCAAGTTTGCAGCATATTCATTCTGATTTTGGACCCACATGAAAAACACAAGTCAATTTCAGTCTTAATTTGATATTTCCTTTTCTAAGCCTAAGATTTATATTCATGCTGTTTTCTTTCTCTGACTTTTTAAGAACATGTTATTATGCTTATGATACAGAAAACCTTTTTCCTAAGTTACTGTGTTCTAAGAGCTCTAATAGTGCACCATCATGTACAGTTCTTTCTACACACCAACAGACATCTCTGAGGAATAACACTGAGACATCCGCCTGGAGTTTGAATGTAAACACAGAAACAATAAAGTTAGTAATAAATCCTGTTAGGTATAGTACAGTACAATTTTGAAGAGCCAACACTTTTTCATTGATTTTTTTACAAGCCAAGAAACATGAACAATTCAATGTGTCTCAGCTACACATGCACATACACATGCAGACATCTAGCACATAATTTACTATTTCAGATAAAGCATTTATAAAATAAAATTTTATCTATTACGAGGTCAAAGTCTCAACATCCAGTGTGATTACTGACAGGCAAATGACTTGCTTCATTGGTCCCCCATTGAATATACTGAGATGACTTTTGTTAATTCCAGAAAATTTTGTGCGTCTGCTTTCTGAAACTGTGTCTCAGCCCCAGTTTCTAATATCACTAGTGATTTCTGGGAATTTAGGTCAGTATTGTCATATGTATTATGAAGCCAAGATAGACATTTTGAAACTGATCTAACATTTTCTTATTTAAAAAATATGAATCATAGTTTTAAATATATTGCTATTATCAATGAAAAACTTTTCACTTGTAGACTACACGATGTGCTTGCTAAAGCATCATGTTCCGATAGACATCTGTTCACCTGGCTCTGGAGATCTGAATAAGCAGTGAGATCTTATACAGACTTGTTTAGTTGGAGCATTAATTCACCAAGAAAACAATCTTTTTATCTTGCAGTGGATTATTTTAACTGTTGACTAAAAAATTTAAGCACTGATATTTTTAAGATTAATGATGGGTTTGCTTTCTCATGTATTTATGCTTCTGATTGCTGTTAAACTTACTATATAATTAACTTATAATAGTCACCAGTAAAAAGCAAATATTGACTTTATACTTCTATTCATCATTATAAAGGAAGTAGAGTATGGGTACAACATACCAAGCATATCTTCAGAAATTTATAGCAACACAATTGGATAAAGCTTCTCCTCCTATCCAGAGCACATAACTTATTTGATAAATAAGAATATGTTAAACTTTACAATAAAATCTTGTGAATTCATAAGGCAATCTGTTTAGTGCTCCTGAGCAGACTGTGTATAACAAATAAATACTGTATTCCCCAAATTTGAATTGAAAATACTCAGCTTACCCACTTTTACCCTCAGCTACCATCTCTTCTGTTCTTGCTGAAAAAAGAATATGTCCTTTGATTTCAAGTCTACAAAAAATGTTTCATCACCTATTACTCCTTTTGCAGATATTTCATATATTTGGGAACATAAGTGAGGATTTAAAAAAATACTATTAAATAAAAATATGAGATAAATTATTATTATTCCTTTTAAACTAAATACTAATGGAACAAACCAAATTTAGTCAGATGACCAACTGCAAGAAGACTAAAATGAAGTTCTGGGGAACTTTGGTCACAGAATTAATTTTGGAGTTTAGTTATGGTGATTTAAATGCCTTTACTGCTAATTATTTCACTAATTATTCTAACAGAAAGAAAAAGAAGAAAAAAAACACAATTAATGTGCTTATTCTACAATTCCTAACTACTTGTATTGCTTTCCTTGCTGACAGAAACCAAAAAACTTATTTCCTGATGGCTAATTTCAAAGCTTTTATCAAGTCATAATGGCATAGCTAACACAGATTTCTGTGGATACACTGGTGCTCCCAGGTCTGCATAGACCTTATGCATCCATCTATGAAGCTGAAAAAGTGAGACCAACCCTTGTGCTGGTTTTGGATGTCTTTCCTTTTCACTAATTACACTAGAATTTGCATCAGGCAGGATGCACATGTTTATTTAGGGACAGCCTACAGTCTGGCATGCTGTAGACTGAACATATCATCAGAGAATATGTTCTCCTTTGCTCTGGACATCACATTTAATAACTTGAAGATCCTGCTGATTTGAATTTTTTGGTTGGTGCTTTGCTTTTCTCTTTTTATTCAATTCAGGAAAAACAGAGAACATTGTCACAGAAGCCAAGGCAGCATTTTGAATGTGGAATGCACAGGGTCCCTCTCACCCCACCAAGATGCCTGCCTGCTCAATACTTGCACTGATTTGTATTCAGCAAAACACAGAACCAACTTAACTAGTTAGTTCCTCTGCTGAGACTGTTTATCAAGGAAGACAGAAGTAAATCATAAGAGACAGTAAGAAAAATATTACAAATAATTAAAAGATTTAGGTATGTGTTATAGAGAATATAAAAGAGAGTAATTAAAGCCAAACTGAAAAGCAACTTATAGAATGTCATCCTTTCTAATTGCTTAAATATTTTTAATCTTTAAATTGGTGTGGATTCCACGGGGGAGTGACACAGATCTTAGTTTATCTCCTTTGTTGCTGTATAAATATATGAAACCAACCACAAAAATAATTGGAATTTGTTCTTTATTTGATGTGATTCTTTCAAATTCCCATCATGTTCCTAAGGACAGTACTTATTATTTATACACAGATAAAGAATTTCATAAGGTTCCTATTAATAATGGGTAAAATGGGTATAAAACAAGTGACTCATACTTCTAATCTTGAGCTGACTACCATCTTAGAATCTACATCACTAAATGGGTGAAAAATAGATCATTTTCTGTATAAAAGTCATAGAATCATAGAATGGTTTGGGTTGGAAAGGACCTTAAAGATCACCTAGTTTCAATCACTCTGCCATGATCACGGACAATTTCCACTAGACCAAATTGCTCACAGCCCCATCCAGCCTGGCCTTGAACACTGCCAGGGAGGGGGCAGCCACAGCTTCTCTGGGTAACATGTTCCAGTGTCTCACCACCCTCACAGTAAAAAATTTCTTACTTATATTTAACCTGAATCTGCCCTCTTTCAGTTTAAAACCATTACCCCTCAACCTATCCCTATACTCTCTGATAAATTGTCCCTCCCCATCTTTCCTGTAGCCCCTTTAAGTACTGGAAGGCCACTATAAAGTCTCCCCAGAGCCTTCTCTTCTCCAGGCTGAACAACCCCAAATCTCTCAGCCTGTCCTCATAGGAGAGGTGCTCTAACCCCCGATCATCTTCATGGCCTCCTCTAGACCTGCTGAAACAGGTCCATGTCTTTATGTTGGGGCCCCCACAGCTGGACAGTCTTTATAAAGTGTTAAGAAATTACAAATAACTTATTTCAGAGGCTACAGTGTAGAGAGCTGAAGACATTAGGTAAGTAGTAATCAAAAGTTTTTAATGAGAGTAGTGAAGACTGGAAATTCTGTTTTGCGATAGACTTCTGAGTTTCAGCATCTGTTTTCAAAATCTCTATTCTGAGTCTTTTAAAATATTTCATTTTACTAATATTTAAAATTTTCTTTTGATTTTGAGAATTTCAAAGTATATTGTTGCTGTTGTGCAACGTTTTCTTAATAGAAACCTGTAGTTTCCTTAAACAGAGAAAATAAATCTTTGTTTGAAGAAGCTTGAAATGGAAATAATTTTATAGCCTGTTCTTGTCCACTTCTAGTTCTCAACTGAGCTACAAAAAAAGACAATGCCTTATTAAAATTCAGTTTATAGTGCTAAATTTTAGCCATTGCAAACACAAGCAGGAATCCTATTGTAGATAATAAGTGAGATTTGCAAAGCCATCTGAGGGATGTAGCTCTATAAATTTCATTAAATTTGATGGAAGTCATGTAGTAAAATAGCCATAGAGAGATTTGAGCATTTCAAGCAATGTGTGTATTTTTAAAAGCCAGAATTTGCCTCACTGAGTTTAACTAAGGAACGGGCAGGTGACCCTGAGTACTGAATGATACTGATAAAGCAAAGAGACACAGTTGTCAAGGGTGACAGACAGTAGGAAGGCTACTTCAGATCCTATTTTAAAGTAGGTCTACAATGAACTGATTTTTCAGATCTTCTTCAATGATCCAAAGAAGAACTTAAAGAAACCTTTCTAATCTCTTTTGACAGTCAGAAAATGAACAAAACAAAGTCTCCTCCTCAACCTCCAATAAATACATTAGCAATGACCTTTTAAGATCAAATGGTAAAAGTGAAAAAGTATGAGATGCTCTTGAGAAAAATGATGATATAATCAAAACATCACAGAGTGCCACTTCTTGTTCCTTTTGGAAAAACTGAGTTAACAATCTTCTCTGACCTTGTTTGTCTGTTTTTCCCTAGAGTTATTCCAAATTATCTGAAGGTCTTCTATACAGTCAGAGAACCTGAATATCTGTTAGTTCAGAGATGCTGCAGATGTGGCTCAATATTCACTGCTACAAACAGATCTTGTCAAGCTGCATCACACCACCCTGGATCCTTCATCTCCAGCAGTGTATGAAAACACATAAAATTAGGAATTCTGCTTTCCACGCTCTAATAGACAATTTTTTATCATGTCTGCACTCATGCCTTTAGTTCTATCCAATGTAAATTTTGCAAAGTCATCATGTGCAATAGGACCAAGTGTTTTTTACTGTCTAAATAATGTCCTTTTGGAGGTAAAATTTTGTTCATTATTATAAAGGCAGAGCTGCAGCATTACCAGTTGTTCATAAATCTCATTAAAGTTCTAAGCAGACAAATGCTCTGAAAAATACCTCTCCCAGGTATGATGGTCTGTATGTTATTCTCTCCCAAGTATCTCTGCAGGTACATTACTGAGTCTATAAGCTGAAAAACGGGAAAAGATTTTTAAATGGTTCCTATGGACACAAAAGTCTAATATAACTTAAAGAGCCACACAAAACAGCAACTGCTAAACAAAAGCTCTCTTCAAAGGCTAGTGTTTGCATAGTAGATCATTGCATTTTAGTAGAATTCTCACATCGCTGACGTGCATGCAGTCGGTGAAAGAAGTTCCCATAAGAGATTATCACAGGAAAAAACTCATTCATGTGTGCAATTGTTTGTTATCAATAGACGGCATGTACTCTAATTTATTTTGACTTGTTGGATTTGATTCATTGCTTTTGCATATGGGTTGGTTGTTTTGGGGCTTGTTTTTGGGGGTTTTTTGTGTGTTTTTTGGTGTTTTTTTTGTTTGTTTTGTTTTTTTGTTTGTTTGTTTGTTTGTTTGTTTTTAACTGGATAATCAAACCTGGCTGTATATGAGCCAAACTTTATACCCCTATAAAAATATGTTTTGACCATTCAGTGGCACTTCTCCAAAGGGAAGTGCACAGCTTTTCTCAGCAATGTGACCCTTCCACTTACTTTCTCTTTCTCAGAATAACAGACAGAAATTTTCTTTGGCTCAGAAAGTAAGACACCCTTCTCTAGTTAGACTAGAGAAAACAATAAAGTTTTTATTAGCATTATTTCCTCTTTGCCTAAGGAAACAAAGTGTATGTAATCATGTTCAGCGTGTATCTCTACCTATCTAGAAGGAAGTTAAAGTTAGTGATACAGTTTGATAGGTCAAAGTCTGAAGGACAATTAATTTCTTTCAACTATGAAGATAAATGGGTAGGGGGAGACTAAACATATTGGAGCTTCCTATAAATAACCATGCTTGAGGAAAATGCTGAAGTGCATGACTAATACTATATACAGTAAAATCTTCATAAATGTCCTAATTGAGGTGTCTGTCCCAGCTGTCAAAGCTGGTAGCCAACAAGTCAGACTTTTGTAGGAAAACAAGTTTCATTGCTGCCCATCCTCACAGAATCGTCAGGAGCTACAGGTTCGGTAACAGTTGTAGAAGTACAGTCTTATTTGTGGATTGCAAAAAAATGGTCCCTAAGAGGATGCTCAGCATCCTACTTGTAACAGTATAACAAACTTCACCTTTTAGCATCCCAATGCAGGAAAAGTGGTCACAGAGGACAAGGCCTGGTCTCTACAAATTGACTCATGCAAAATATGCCTTCTTGAAGAAGTTTAAGCTATTTATCTTCTAAAGCTTTTTCAGGAGACATTGAGAAAGTATCCTGCCTGCATTCTTTCTGGGATTCTAGCTGAAGGGTAACAAGCAAACATAGTCTCTATTACTTAGGATGGAGTTAGCAGCAAAACCGTCTAAGCTGGTTCTGTAAGCATGTTACAGGATCTGTATGGCCGTGAGTAAACCTGCTGCACTGGGGGCAAAGACTTCCTCCCTGTCTCTGTGGGCCAGCTTTATATTTGCTTTACCCTGTCAGGGTGTGAAGTACACAGATGAAACAAACGATGAGCTGCAGCCCAGGTGTCACTCAGGGGGTCTTTGATGTGAGAGTGTCACAAGGTACAGGCTATGCAACCTAGGCATTAAGCTTCCCAGAGGGGCAGCACTGGCTAGTTAACTGCAAACACGCAGAGAGGCTATCGTGTTGGCTGTGCTACTGATTCACGCTCACTTTAGCAGGACACCTTGTCTCACTTTCTCTTCTCTGTAGAACAGGAATATTGGTAAAAGCTCCTATATACCTCACAGGACTATCATTAGAACTAGTTAATTTCAGATACCAAAGTGCACTGCAGATTTAACATAATCAAAGAATGGGGTATATTTTTAAACGTATTTTGTGTTTTAAGTTACATACATTTCTGAGTATGTACATCTGTTTACTAACAAATCAGACCTAGTAAACATGTACTAATATACCCTGGACAATACAACAGTGCTCATAAGCCCCATGGAGATAGAAGCTGCAGAAATTCCATCAGAAGAGGCTTCTATGTTTCGAAATATCAAGTTCGTCTTCTAAAGCTGGAAAAAATATATTAAATTAGAATTCCATTATTTTTTGACACTACACATTCACTGAAATAAGAATATTTAAAATTCCATTCCTAGAATAAATGTATATACTACAAATAAATGCTTTTTATTATTCTTGTGTATCTGTTGCAACAAGTCTTAAGGAATTTGTTGCTGTTGGTTTATTATTTTTTAACTTGTTTGATTAAGGAATGTATCAGTTGTTTGTTTCTTTGTTTGTTTCTGACAGACAGTCCTCATTATGAAA
The DNA here is from genome assembly GCF_003259725.1 of Athene cunicularia. NCBI lineage: Eukaryota > Metazoa > Chordata > Aves > Strigiformes > Strigidae > Athene > Athene cunicularia. The sequence goes on from NW_020799092.1 coordinate 62,227,083, forward strand.
GGTAGGTGGACTGTGAATAATTAATACCTTCTATTCATAAAGTACATTTCATCAATAGCTATTCTGGTTCTTTCCAGACAAATTCTCCATGGTGTCCATTTTACAGATGAAATAACTGAAATATTTCTGAAGAATAAAAGTAGGAAGATTAATAAATACTCTATATCTTCAGTATCCTGCAGAAGCGTAAGCAGATGAAGAAACAATCCTCAGGAAAACACACTGTAGGTATTGTTCACTATTTCATTGACTAGTAGCTGATATTTGTGACTTTCAAAATATTTCCTTTGCCATGAGAAAGAAAACGATGGGGTTTTTTCTTGATGAATTTTTGAGGGGACATATATGTCTCATTTATAATTAATAGTGGGACTAATTTGCATTTGGACAGCTGTTCTACAAAGACTTGGGCTTCTCTGTCCTGGCTCAAGCAACAGCTGTCCCATGTATGTTCCTCTGCAAGGGCTCCCTGCTGACTATCTACACGGTCACACAAAAGGAACACCCATTTTTCAGTTTCATGCATTTCTTTAGAAAACGTGGTCTTGTCAGGTGGCAGTGGGGTTTGGCTCCCGTGTATACAGCTGTTTGTACTATGCAGGGTAGCTGAATGCTTACTCCACCCATTTGTTTAACGAAACCTATAATCAGCTTCAATTCCAATAGGTTATTAACACTTCTTCCTCAGCAATACAAAGCCAAAATTGGGCAGGTTTGTTATGCCTGTTACAGCATGCAGTGGAGATAATTTCTGCAGGTTTTAAAATGTCTTTATTATAATTCATGTTCGTAATAATTACAGTGAGACATCCTCCTTGCTACAGCAGTAACAAAAATGAATAGCTTCTCTTGTCTTTTTTTCTGTATGATTATGCCTTGAAATGTATATCATTCTCCTAACTTCTGAATTTAATTTGATAAATATATCAACCAAATAAAAGCACTACTGTGAATGGTTCCTAATTTTTTTGTTCCTCACAAAAGAAAGATGCCAAGGACTAATAAATATATAGGAACTACATCTAGCTTAGAATGTCTCCACTTAATATCTGGTGGAATAAAAGGTGTTGTGTTTATTCTTGTAATCATGTGCCAATATCTGCTTTTGTCCTTTTTCAGGACAAAATACTAGACTGTATGGCTCTTGTATGTCCTTTCTCCTCTTCTTAAAGGATGGGAAATGGTTGTTACTTCAACGCCTGAATTCCACCTGCTAAATAGACCTTGCTACAGTATGTAACACCAGGGAGCTAGTGTTTTCAGAGAAGAGTTGATGTGCGAATGACACACACCATTCATTTTTTGTTATGTTTTTTTTTTCCTTTCTGGGAATGAAGGTGAGACTATTAGCATATCTGACTATGCCTGAGACAAATGAGGAAGAACATGCTAGATACAAGAGTACAGGACGTGGAGGAGGAGAAATATATATTCCGTAAGGTGATCTGTTCAGTAAACTGGGCAATGACTGCTTCTTTACACTGTAAAGACCCTGATGCAGAAAAGTAACATTTGGCTTTAGAATATTTTCATTAACTTCAGCATGTCTAAGTGTTTGTCTGTGAACTGTTGCTGTAGTATAGAGGGTTGTACAGATAGAGTCTATAAGCAAAGGTGAGTATTAGCAAGTGCTTTGAATTTAACAATGGGCAGAGAAACAGCACTGTATGCTCAAAACCCAGCTCCCTGACCAGGACTCCTCTCTTCCCTATATGTTGCACTTGTGTATTTTACTGGAATGGTTATACAATATCTGTATATATCTGTTCTCCGAAAGTGAATAAGATTTATAAATAAAGGATAAAATGGGCTCTTTTTCAGTGGATTTTCATCCTGATGCAAGTAAATATTAATATGTCGTAGGTAGTTTAAAAAGGGGGATAACAGAAGACATCACTGTGCAAAATCTTTCTAATTTTGTTGGTATGTTGGGTGCAGAACAAGAATGCATGTGTTCAGTCCAATTGCCAATATGACAAAATTTAGCATTAAGTTTGTTCCTTATTTCAAATACTTTCCTGAAAAGGCCAAGAACAGAAAGTACATGACAATGGAGCTCTACCTCTTACTCCAGAAATCTCCTCTCTGTCATACCTTAGCTAGTCTTCTGGGAATGTACAGCATACATGGACTTCTCTGGCCAAGTCTGTAACACCAAGGATCTCAGTTTCCATTGTTCTCATCCTAACTCCTTCCCAAGCTCTATATTTATTTTAAAAATGGACAAAGTATTCTGCCTGAAAGTATAAACTATTGTGTAGTTGTAATTGAAATGTCCTTTTAAAAAGTATGCCGTTTTTGGTGGTTTGGTTTTTTTTTTTTTTTGCCACAGGTCAGCTTGGAAATGAAATGTAGTAACCCATTGCATTTTTCTGCAGATTTGCAACTGTAATTATTTTATTGCACTTTAGGTTCTTTAAATCCCATAATGTAAGGTTATGAGGCATTCATGGGTATCTGATGTGGAGGTATACTGGGTAGAGTTCAAATAAGTTCTGCTATATACATTGGAAAGACCTATATAGACTTCAAGGGAATCATATAGCTAATTTTCACTTATAAACATAAAATTGCTTCCCCAGGGGTAGCAGTTAGTATTTTGTATGGTCCTCATATATAAAAGCCAGCAGCTAAATTGATAAAAATTATGGATTTGGAAAAACTGTAAGCTAACAGTGGCTGAGAAGTCTTTTATGATGTTTACATCTGCAGATTCTAGAACAATCATTTATAATTTTGGCTGAGGCTTATAGGTAGTGTCACAATATGATTCTAGTCAGTAAATATAATTTAGAAATGTCATCAGTAGAGTATCCATTTCACCTGTAACATTCTTTGCTTCCTTCTTGTAGACCTAGAGCTGTTTCATGGAATGCTTTTAATTAGGGAAAAGATTATTTAGCAAATTAATTTATTAATGCCAGAATTAGATAAAAAGAGAACACTGTGTTTGTATATTAATCATGGGAAGTTGGACACAATTTGTTCTTTCACAATTCTAGCTCTTCCTTCAAGGTTGGATACAGTACTTCAGACAGAAAAGTCTGAGCTTTCAGTTTCATACTTCAGCTGCCACAAGTGTAGGTTATGTGACTCAAAAAGATGTACTTTTGAAACAATGCAAATGCTTGTTGCACTGTTTAAAATATGTTATTGGCAGGACTATACCCATTTAACCATACAGAGTGGCAATGGCCCAAAAATACTAATCAGCAAAGGCAGAAAATTTACTTGTTGGGTGTAGATGGCTTGGGTTTACATGATGCTGCCAAACTATTTTTATCTTTGTAGTCCAGGCCTTGGCCAAAAGTTAAGAACAAAATCTAAGCACTTCAAAGATCTTTTACATTTGAGCTAAACCCAAACTCTGTTGACATTTCCATGTCTGAGTTCAGAAGCTATCAATTTTATGACATTTTAAAACCTTTGCATAAGTTTGTCTGTAAATCGCACAGGAAACAAAAGAATAAACAAAGCAGAAGTCTAAAGTGAAAAACCAGGCTTCAGGGTAGTTCTAAGGATAATTTTAAGAGATTTTTTTTGTTGTTGTTGTTATATTCCCAATAGCAGAAAAACATATAGTTAGGTTATATCACTATTAATATAACAAGGATCTGGTCCTAATTTCGGTGGAATAATGCTGATTTATATGAAATGAAGATTTGTCTTTTACTGTAAAACGTCACTTAAAATACACTGGTGGGTAGCAGGGAAGCATTGTCTTGGTTTATAACAATGTGATATTGAAAGTAATCTACCCATTTACAACTGGTTCATTCTGTTTGACTCTGGTGACTTACATTATGTCTGTATGAATTGGTATCAGGCTATAAATTGCATTTGAATATTGCGTTTGCCTGTTTGATGTGATACCAATTTAACCTCATCTTGGACTGAAAATATGAAGGATTGGTCACAGGGCTAATGAGAAAACTTAAATTTTTGTGGTCCTCTGTGACACAGAAGTCCCTGAACAAAGAGTGGTCAACTGGTCAGGACCAGTGCTTTATTTCAAGGCTGAATTGAGAGTGGGAGGAAGCTAAGTCATAGAACCTTGACACTGATACCTCAGTAGGGCTGGTCAGGGACAGAACTGTATGCCGTTTTTAAAAGAGAAGTCTGTTTTGTGAGAGAGAGAAGAAATTCAGTGCAAGAAATAGTGCTTCTGTACAAGCCCTTTGTAAATGCCCAATTAAAATCCTGGTGAATGAGAAGACAACAGCAGTTGGACTAGATGATCATTGTATGACCCTTTCAACTGAAATATTCTATTCATTAAGTAGCTAAAATCTGATTGTGACTCATTATGTACACTTATTCTAACTGTCAACATATGAACATATATTTCTTCCATATACATGAAATTCAGTGAATAAGTAAAGGGAAAATGTGAAGAGATTTCTGGACATATAATAGCAAACACTGTTTATAAAAGCGAGAAATAGAAAGCTGAAAAAATTTCCTTCATATGCATAAGCTAGAGAGTCTTGGGTGATGCTTATGAATATACAGTATGCATAAATTATAGGTTAAGGTCCAGATTCTGCTAAAGAATATGACAATTTATTCAGATTACTTTTTATCTCCTAACAGCACCTTATTACATGAATAGGTGCTGGAATCACTAGGATTACTCTAGACTGTAAGGATATTATACTATACAATAATGAAACTTCTAGCATGTTTTGCAATAGTGTTTCATCACATGTTTATTGACTATATAGCATAGAATCATGGAATCATAGAATGGTTTGAGTTGGAAGGGCCCTTAAAGATCATCTAGTCCCAACCCCCCTGCCATGAGCAGGGACACCTTCCACTAGCCCAGGTTGCTCAAAGCCCCATCCAGCCTGGCCTTGAACACTGCCAGGGAGAGGGCAGCCACAATTTCTCTGGGTAACATGATACAGTGTCTCCCAACACACAAGTAAAAAATTTCTTCCTTGCATCTAATCTAATCTAATCTAATCTAAACTAATCTAATCTAATCTAATCTAATCTAATCTAATCTAATCTAATCTAATCTAAATCTACCCTCTTTCAGTTTAAAACCATTACCCCACATCCTATTACTACACTCCCTGATAAATAGCCCCTCCCCATCTTTCCTGTAGCCCCCTTCAAGTACTGGAAGGCCACTTTAAGGTCTCCCCAGAGCCTTCTATTCCCCAGGCTGAACAACCCCAACTCTCTCAGCCTGTCCTCATAAGGGAGGTGCTCCAGACCCCTGATCATCTTCATGGCCCTCCTTGGGACCCACTCCAACAGGTCCCTGTCCTTCTTGAATTGGGGACCCCAGAGCTGGACACAGGACTCCAGGTGGGGTCTCATGAGAGTGGACTAGAGGAGGAGAATCACCTCCCTCGACCTGCTGGCCACAATTCTCTTGATGCACCCCAGAATATGGTTGGCTTTCTGGTCTGCAAGATCATGTTGCTGACTTATATTCAGTTTTCCATCCACTGTTATTCCCTAGTCCTTCTCCTCGGGGCAGCTCTCAATCGACTCATCACCCAGCCTGTATCTGTGCTTGGGATTGCCCTGACCCATGTGCAGGACCTTGCACTTGGCCTTGTTGAACTTCATGAGGTTTGCACAGTCCCAACTCTCAAGCCTGTCCAGGTCCCTCTGGATGGCACATCTCTTCCCTCCAGTGTGTCAAGTGCACCACACACCTTGCTGTCATCGGCAAACTTGCTGAGGGTGCACTCAATTCCACTGTCCATGTCACCAACAAAGATGTTAAACAGCACTGCCACCAACATCGACCCCTGAGAAATGTCACTTGTCACTGGTCTCCACTTGGACATCAGGCCATTGACCACAACCCTTTTGGTGAAACCACCCCGCCAATTCCTTATCCACTGAGTGGTCTATCCATCAAATCCATGTGTCTCCAATTTAGAGACAGGAGTATAAGAGTGTCATGTGGGACATTGTCAAATGTTTTGCAGAAGTCCAGGTAGACAATGTGAGTTGCTCTTCCCTTATCCACCAATATGGTAGCCTCATCGTAGAAGGCCACCGAATTTGCCAGGCACACTTTGCCCTTAGTGAAATCATGTTGGCTGTCACCAATCACCTCCTCATTTTCCATGTGTCTTAGCATAGTTTCCAGGAGGATCCACTCTATGATTTTGCCAGGCACAGAGGTAAGATTGACTGGCCTGTAGTTCCCCACGTCTTCTTTTTTCCCTTTTTCAAAATGGGCGTTATGTTTCCTCTTTTTCAGTCAGCTGGAACTTCACCAGACTGCCATGATTCTCAAATGTGAAGGATAGTGTCTTAGCCACTTCATCCACCAGTTCCCTCAGGACCCACGGATGCATCTCACCAGGTCCCATGGACTAGTGCACCTTCAGGCTCCTTAGGTGGTCTCACCTGATCCCTTACAGTGGGTATTTCTTCATTCTTCCAGTCTCTGCTTTTGCCTTCTGCAACTTGGGTGGTGTGGCTGGACCACATGCTGGTGAAGACTGAGGCAAGAAAGTCATTGAGTACCTCAGCCTTCTCCATATCCCACATAATCAGTTCTCCTGTATGCTTCTGGAGAGGGCCCACATTTTCCCTCATCTTACTTTTACCACTGATGTACCTATAGAAGCTTTTATAGTTGCCCTTGACATCCTAGGCCAGATTTATTACATGTTTTTGACCAGTACAACGATATCAAGTTTTGCCCTTTTGGAGTACCCTTTTTAAACTGATGAGACATTTACAGAGAAAAAGACAACTCACTTTGAATTAAGATAATAGAATGTGACACTCTTTATAGGACTAACCTCTTTAATCCTTCTTGTGATCTCCCCAAGGGTACAGTGTTTATGATAGGGGAGGGAACACATAAAGATTTAACTCATGTGGGAGAAACAGAGCACACAGTGTCAAAAGACCATCTCTAAATAGTGCTTCACTATCCCTATAGAGAAAGCACAGTTCATTCAAAATGCAAATCTAAAAGACATAAAATTCAGTACAGCCACTTGTCTGAGAATGGAGCATAAGTGTTTATTTTTTTTTTTCTCTACTCTGAGGAGTAATTTATAACAACAATATTCATTCTGTCTAAGCAGTCTCTGGCACCAGAGTATGCATATCAGCAATTGTAATACAGTCATTCACTATTGGCACTTCAGGCCAATAAAGTTTATTTCACTTGGAGTGCTGACATGGCTGTGTGCAAACAAGTCTCTGAGAACTAAGACAGCTGGAACGTCATTAAAGAATATTGACTTTCTCTCTTCTTTTTTATCTTTTCCCTTTGGTGGATCTTTAGTGCATTTAAGAATGCTAGTCACCTCCCAAAACATGAAAGCAAAACTGGCAATATCTATTTTTATATTTTCCTCCATGTATATCCCAAGTAACATAAAACAGTGTAGAAGATCAAACCATGCAACAGATTTGGGGAAAAGGGTTTGTACATTGCCCAGATGGTTGTATCAGGGATTTCATAAAGGCTTTTTGTAAGTTTAAAGATGGCTGTGTAGGGAGAGGTAGATTATTAATAATTTAGTACCTTTGGCAGGATCAATATGACTAATTTGTTATGTCTGCAGAGCTAATTCCTATTCCATTGTGAACTGAAGACTTGAAAAATTGAAGTAACAATTTAAAAGGGAAAGCTTTTATAGGGATTAAGGGGAATTGATTGATTCTATTTTAAATTTAAGAAGAATTGATAATCTAAGAATAAATTCAAGCAGTTCTTTTACAGTTGTAGCATATGCAACTTGAAGACCTTGCTACTTCACTTTTTTACTACTAGAAGTGGTTTCTGAAAATTGGACTTCACAACTGATAAATATTTGAGTTATTTTTTAAAAATACCCTTGTAGTAAAAGCACCCCTCTGGTCTGATTCTGTGACACCCTGTAGGAGTCCTAAACTAAGTCCCTGCTGTGAACTTACATGCCTTAATACAGGCTAGAGGAATGTGGGAAACTAAATTACAGCCAAAGGTGAGGGAGTTTGAAAGAAACCAGTCTTCCTCTCCCTTTCATTTCTGAACTATTCAAGTCACTTAGCAGAGTTTATCCCTGAGTAATAATGTATGTCCTTCACAGAGGTTTCTGCACTGGCTCAGACTCAATAGGAAGACCCCTGAAGGGCAAATGTCAGAGAGAAGGATTTGCAAGGGCAGAAAGCAGCCACACCCTCTAATTTAGTGAAGGGTGAAGGACCAAGTGTAAATCTATGGCATAGAAATACCAGGCACTGCTACCAGTAGTATTCTTACCCATCTGCTCCATCCACCACCTAAAGCGCCCTCATATGCTCTACTCACTATCTCTGGTGTGAGTGAACCTTCCCCAGATGACAGACCCTTCCATCAGCAGTCCTCTCTCTCTGATGCAAGTCATCACTGTTACAGGGCAGGACTGGTTTCCTGGTCTTTCTCACTGATCTGCATTTTCATGATCTTTACATTAACATTTCATGCCTTCAGGTCATTACTTGTGGGACAGAATGCATGTCTCTGCTGTTGTTGTGGACACACTGTCTGCTACGTATTGATAGGAAAGCACCTCTCTGCAGCATGGATTAAAAGGAAAGACAGAAATAGCATGTTTTATGCAGAATGAGAACAAAACCCCCCAAAATCACATTGAACAATTGGATCACACTCAAGAGGAAATTTCCAAGAGAAATTAATGGTGAAATTGTTCTCTTGTGATGTTTACAGCTATTAAATAAAGAACATAATCTTATATTTTGCTATAGCAAATACAAAAAACACTACTATCTTAATGTCAGCTTGTAGAGTATCCTAGAGTGGGTTCCATTTCATACAAAGGAGAAACAAAGCTGAAAAATTCTTGCAAAATGTTTAAATAATTTGGTTTAAATAACTATACTGTACAATGCAGGGGAATTTCAAATTGTAGAACATAGCTTGAAGAAATGTCAGCATGGGCTTACAGTCCTTGGTGCAAAGAAATTTATTATGCTGTAATTACAATACACATGTAAGATTTTAGTCCTCAGTCACTGAAAAAGGGCTGTGAAGCACAAGTTATTTCAATGTTCTATTAATACCTGAATCCTGGAAAGAAAGTTACACTAAGACAGTCCCTATTAACATATTCAATGAGTTTCTCAATTTTTTTTTTTTACAGAAAGTTGGTTGCTGTTTTTTTTGGTTGTTTGGTGTTTTGTTTTAATTGACAGATTTGTAGGGAGGAGTGGGCATTTGGACTCTTTTCTAAATCTTTGTACACTATATTTGCTTGCAAGCACATCACTAGCACAAACATTTGTATACACATGCCCTTAAAAACAGTAAAGCCTGTTGTAGCTCAACATCTGGTTGTTTTGTCTTGCAAAGTGTGCAGAATAGCACTTGAGATTAGAACAATTATGTTCTTTTTCATGCAAAAGTGGTAAGTAAATAATTTATTAGAAGAACTGGAATAGCCACTGCAAAATAAAGCTATTTTCATTGTTTATGAAGCAATTTCATTTCTAATTACAGTGATATTTTGTTTAAAGGATTTCCTAAATAAAAGCAATTCAATGAAAAGAATTCTTTATAATGGTGCAAAAAGATCTGGTTTTACACAAGGATAACTATGATCCTTGGAATATTAACAACAAGTAATCTTCATGAACATTTACTTACTTAATTTACTCCTTTGTATATAGGTATAAGATGTACAAGCATTCTGCTTTTCACATATACCTTGAAATTATATGAAATTATATAAACAATAACACTGTGCAAGACAACAAAGAACCTAGGTCCCATATGAACAGTGAGGAGTAATGTTTTCTAATTTAGGATAAATGTGAAGCCTCTATTCGACAGAAGTAATGAAAAAAATGCTGATGGAGAATCCTGCCCAGTGTAATCTGTTAATGAAAAAATGGCAACTATCAGAATTGCTAATTGTAATGGAACTATCTTTTTTTTTCAATATTACTTTGTGGTTTTACTCCCAGAATATTCCTGTGCCACTCACTGGTAACTTCACGTATTTTAGGTGTTATATTGCATTATTTTTGTTAAAAAATATTAAATGATTTATTAAATGATTAAAGAGATTTCCAGGAAAACTGGTAGCCTCTTAGGGTAAAATTCAGAACTAATTTTACACAAACCACTTATGCTCCAGGATTGCTCTTGTATTTCAGAGAGTTAATGTAATTCCAAAGTTACAATACACTTCCACAGTGTTCCTACATTTTCTTCTTTACTCCATGGCAAAACACTAATATATAATATCTTCAATCTTCAAAACATTTGCTTAACATTATTTTTAGGTCTTGAAGCAACAAATAAGGACTATGACTGTCAGTCTAACTAAAAAGACAAATTCCATGCTGGGTACTTCTTCTCAACAGTACTCTGTTAACATTTTTTTTTTTTCCTAATTAAAGGGCCTCAGCTAACCTAGTACTTCAGCAACTAAGTATGGAGATTTTTAAACGTTTAGAAAACTTAATTACAGTTTGATTATTAACAGAAGCTACCACCATCCCAAAGTCCTTGTGTTCCAAGCCTTAAATAAACCTTCTGGTGAAAATATTTCTGGGTATATCTCAAATAAAATTCAACTTTCAGAGTGGTGACAAGGTTGTAACAAAATCTTTTTCGAGATTTTCTGATGGCTGCTGTTTGTCAATAGCAAAAAAAAAAAAAAAAAATCCCAACTTTAAGTTGTCTTAAATGTCTAGTCAATCCAGAAAATTTTGACTTTTATATTACTCTGGCTTTTGTTGGTTTGCTGCATTAAATATAATGGCAAAACCTCTGGATTGCAGTATTTCTAGAAAATTTGTTTTAACTGATCTAGACTACAGATATTATTAGGAAAATCAAGGTGAGTCAGTGTTATTTTTATCCAGTATATTGAAAATGGTCGTAACCAAATTACAAAAACTGCTGAAAAATCTGTATGTGCCTCAATACTCACAAAGAGATCTGCTGAAAATAATTCTTTTCTTCCTGGAAAATATATTACTGTTTTAGATGGTTCAAGACTTATTTCAGTGTTCCTTCCAAGGAAAATTACTGGACAAAGAGGAGCTATGATGGCTTGAAAATGAGCCATGCACATTTTATAAGTGCAAGTTCAGTATGACCTCATCATGCTGTGGTTCTCTTCTGGCATGTCATTCATATCCTTTAAATATCAAGCAGTATATCCCAAGTCTGTATATAACTTGAAGACAGTCGAAGTGCTTCCCTCATGCTTATACCACACAATGTGCCAGAGACAGGTGCAGGTGGTGGTGGGTGATCTGAATGAAACAGGAGAGGCAGGGCTGTACCACCTGGACAGCGAGCAACAAGGACCTTGCAGAACTGGCATCTCCTCTTACCTACGAACTATTTCTGGAGGTTCCCCTTCTCTTTGTTGTGTGTGGATATACCACGTGTGTCTCAGCCATGTGAAGATTTTCCTGTGTAGCTCACAGGGCAAGTCAAGTTGCATAATCCTCCTTGAAAGAATCTCCTTGTAACCCCAAATTCTTTTTGTTATGATTCATTTCACCTCTTAGGAAAGGCCAGCAGTAGCCTGTTAGCCAATTTTGCTTTGTACTAATCTGTGTGAGTAATTATGCCGAGGCACATTGTATTTATCCTCGTAGAGAAAAGAAATTACTAATTACCAGAAAGATTTAATTGCACTTCTTTTTAATCAATATAAAATATTTAAATTATTTCTATTATCTCTACCTTACAGAATTCTTTAACTTTCAGTCTGTTTTCTTAGCTTTTTTCAATTAGTTTAGCAGAGCTAATCCATAGATGTTTCCATATTTAGAATCAGCAAAGCAGGGCCTTCTAAATTACACCACTAACTGAAGTACAGCCCTTCTCAGCTCATCAGATTCATTATAGAAAATTATACTTGATTCACGGGCTTTATAAAATTTTTCTCAGATGACAGAATTTCCTGCTCTATAAAATTTAACTTAATAGTAGGTTATTTAGAGATAAGTAAGGAAACTACCTTCAGCTTTCCACCAGAGACTGATAAGCTAAATTTTTTCACTTAGCTCCAAGTGCGCTGAAAATGGCTTCCCACTTTCTAAGGACATGGACTCTGCCATGTACACATAGTCCTATGCTGAGCAAAACTCCAGCACCAGGCCCTGAGAGAGCACAGAAAATACACTACATGCAACTGTAAAGAGGGATATGGAGCAGTTCCTCTAATCATTGACTCTTTCTGTTTCTAGATTAATTGTCTCCTGATAAGGAAGGAAGCAAATTTTTCCAGGAACACTGGAGAGTCTTTGTCCATTCATTCCTTGTCCTGTACATCTGGGTAAGGAGCAAGAAGATGCTAGTCTTACACACTAGTTATTTTTGCTTTTTCTCCATTGTAGTTTTATTGCCTTAGTAACCTGCAAATCATTTCATGTCCTACAGCTATCCCACACAGCATGGTATCCACGAGGCAAGAACATTTTTCACTATAAAATGATTGTTCCTGATAGAAATCTCCATTTGTAAAAATACCAAGCTCAGGGAGGATACATAATTTGCCAAAGAAGGAAGACTTTTTCAGTAATAGAACCTCAGAAAATGGCTCTAATTCTCCTGAAGGCAGGTCATTTCATTTAACTAACTGTTACTGCAGAGCTGTAGAAAAGCAAGTATTGCTGGGTAACTTGACCAGAAGGAAAACAATTACGCTACATACTGAACTGTAGTAATATGTTTTCTTGGCAGCAGACTTGTCTCTGTGGTTACCACCATGTATAATGTACCCTCTTTAAAGACTAGAGGCTGGAAAAACAAACAGTTCAGAGGTGTACATACTGAGTCCTACACATTGGGTATGTGTTAGAAAACTATATTTCAGCTGTGGGTTCATAAATTTGTTTTACTTCATTTCACACATACTCAGACCTGCTGGTTCAGATACTCTATTTTAGATTAAGAGAGAATATGGTTCATTTTTCAAAGATCAGTTAAATCATTACTGAATTCATTGGCAAAATGATGGAAAGAGCAGCAGTGAGGAAGCATGACAAAAAGACTAGTGAAGAAAACAGGTATGAATATACAAGACACACACTCTTGTAGCTTATAAAACCTCTTCTATGCCTAAATGCACATGCAATGCTGTTAGAACTTTATTAAAACTGAGACATCCATTGCTCAGAGTTTAGAAAAAAGACCTTGAAGATTACCTATGCAACTCTAATTCAGCTTTTTTCTATATTTACATTAGGACATTAATTTTAAATACATGACTATGTATTCTTGTTTTTAAATGCCCTTTATTGCTTAATGCAAATGATAGAAGATGGTTACTCATTCGTGAAACTGTTGAAAATTGTGGTTTAGATTAATAAAGTTAATTCTCATTGAAAAAGCCCAGTGTCCCAGGCTTTATCTATGTCCAAGAATCCCTACTCTACACAAAGGCAGAATATTAATTTTAAGGTGAGTACTTCTTAACTTGTTTGATACAAGAGATTAATGCTTGATCGCATCACAAACATTCCTGCATTTGTTTCTGCAACACCCCTATTAATCAAGGTCATTGTAATCTCCAATTTGCAAAAGGGAGAGCAGGGTAGAGGAGAAGGGTTAGATGTTCAAAGGTCAGAGTATCCATTGTATTTTAAGGTGCTGCTTGGGATATTTATTTAATTTTCCTGAGAAGCTGATGTTATATAGCTCTTCATGTTTTTCAAGTTCAGGTTCCAGGAAGTTCAGCTGCAGCTCTGAGTAGAGAGTTCGTCATACGTCCTTATGTCTCATACTGGACATGTAGGAAATGAGGACATGCAATTAGTGATGACCTCAGAAAAGACTGGTTTGCATGACTTGTTTAGCATCATACAGATGGAAAGATAGAGGGAAGAAATTAAATACCTCAGAACCAGATTCAAAGATCTCAACAAGGAAATCCTCCCTTTTCTTTCTGATGTTTTATTTTAGTTACAAACAACCTCTTAATAATAAGACCAATGCACTCTTTGACTATGCCTCTTATGCACTGAATGAACAAAGATTATTGTGGAAATGATCGGATCACTAAATACTGTATCATAATGCACATGTATAAGGAGGCTGAATTAATACTACCATAATATTTTTATCCTGGAATTTTGTAAGTTCTGAGTTTTGCATTTGTTTTCATTCTTATATATAGGTATATATCTATGTACATGTTTTGTGTTTGTATGTAGAATCATGAAATCATAGAACGGTTTGGGTTGGAAGAGACCTTTAAATATCATCTAGTTCCAATCCCACTGCCATGATCAGGGACAACTTTCACTTGACCAGGTTGCTCAAAGCCCCATCCAGCCTGGCCTTGAACACTGCCAGGGAGGGGGCAGCCACAGCTTCTCTGGGCAACCTGTTCCAATATCTCACCACCCTCAAGTAAAAAAATTTCTTCCTTACATCTAATCTAATCTAATCTAAATCTACCCTCTTTCAGTTTAAAACCATTACCCCACATCCTATTACTACACTCCCTGATAAATAGCCCCTCCCCATCTTTCCTGTAGCCCCCTTCAAGTACTGGAAGGCCACTTTAAGGTCTCCCTGGAACCTTCTCTTCTCCAGGCTGAACAACCCCAACTCTCTCAGCCTGTCCTCATAAGGGAGGTGCTCCAGACCCCTGATAATCTTCATGGCCCTCCTTGGGACCCACTCCAACAGGTCCCTGTCCTTCTTGAATTGGGGACCCCAGAGCTGGACACAGGACTCCAGGTGGGGTCTCATGAGAGTGGACTAGAGGAGGAGAATCACCTCCCTCGACCTGCTGGCCACAATTCTCTTGATGCACCCCAGAATATGGTTGGCTTTCTGGTCTGCAAGATCATGTTGCTGACTTATATTCAGTTTTCCATCCACTGTTATTCCATAGTCCTTCTCCTTGGGGCAGCTCTCAATTGACTCATCACCCAGCCTGTATCTGTGCTTGGGATTGCCCTGACCCATGTGCAGGACCTTGCACTTGGCCTTGAACTTCATGAGGTTTGCACAGGCCCACCTCTCAAGCCTGTCCAGGTCCCTCTGAACGGCACATCCCTTCCCTTCAGTGTGTCAGCCACAGCACACAACTTGCTGAGGATGCACTCAATCCCACTGACCATGTTGCTAACAAAGATGTTAAAGAGATGTTAAATTTCCTTTTAAAAACTGAAAGTAGAGACACTCCATCTCAGAGCATCACAGTGCCCTCGTCATGCATCCTGAGCAGGGATCAGGGTCTTGACCTAAAGGAGGAACTAAGACATAATAGTTGCAGGTTTTTATGCTCTGTGCACAAGAAAGAAATGTAGATGTTTACCACATAAAGTATTTCTATCAGCAGATAGAAGAAGAAATTTGCCAATACAAGAAATTTGGAATTTAAAAAAACAAACAAACAAACAAACAAAAAAAAAAAAAAAAAAAAACCCAAACCAAACAACCAAAACAGGGTCAATCCGGGATTCTAGCAGGAGCTTCTGTTCACCCCAACCTTGACTCATTTTGCATTGTCCTCTCCAATCATCTTATTGCCATTTTACCATCCTTGGCTGTTTTGCCATTCTATTTTCCTCTTTACTCATCCTTAGTCCCAACATGGCTGGTTTGGTACCTCTCTGAGTTTTCTGAAACTACTAAAAGAACAACAAAAAAAATCCCTCTTCTGTTTTAGTCCTCGTCCCATCTCCTTTTCACAAACTGTTTTTTTTGTCAGTTCCCACAGTTCTTGGTCTGTTCCATTCTACCAAAGTTTTCAAAATGATCCTACTTCCAGCCTGCTGTGTTATGGTCCAGTTTTACTGTCTGCCTCAGAAAGCTGTCTAATCTCAGTGGTCATGCTTTTGCAGCAAACCATATGCCATTTCTTCCACTGCTTCTTTGATTCGTGTTACTTCTTCTTGTCAGACCAATCTATACGTTGTTTCTTCACTAGCTCATGGATGCAGTCACCCACACACCAGACTCTAGTCTCATTCTCTACAGTAAACCTTATGAAATTTGCTTTCCCTCAGGCATCTAGTCTTGTGCTTGATTAGCCCAATTTTCTGTTTTCCAACTGTGGATCTTATTTCTTCTCCTCCCCAAACCTTGTCAGTTGTATTCATTTGTTAATACAATCTTATTCCTGCCTCACTGTCTTGCCTTGTGTTTCTCTTTATATTATTTGGGGAAGAGCCTGAGAGAGGGCCAGGGGCAGATTATTCAGACTACAGGATGGGCGGGTTAACTGTCTGTGGATGTGATGGTAGGTTCAGTATTCCAGCTAGGACATTCACATAGGTATGATCACGTACAGGCTTTCTAGACAATTAGTCAAAACAGGACCACAGAAGATAGATGCAGCAAGCAGATGTACCATCCACACAAGAATGTGCTTACAAGGTAAACAGTTTGGTACAAGGTGAACAGTCTTGCTAAACAACAGAGGTAAGAGAAAGGGAGCAAAAGAAGACATATTTATGGATCATGAGCTCTTCCTTTGCTATATGATAGATAAGGTATGTAAAAATCCAGATCAGGATGCAAGTACAATGTAAGTATCTTGACCTCTATAAAAAAATTGGGGTAAAAAATCTTGCAAGGTTTTATTGGTCTCAGAATCCTTCATGATGTTGTGCCAATACATGGCAAGAGCATACATGAGTTAGCATGTGTTTGTTAGAGCATGAACATGTTAGCGCGTTACCCTGAATGCTGGACTTAGTCCAAGGTCATTCTCTGAAAGAAAATAGTGCTGGAGTCCCTGGAAAGAAAATTTGCCAGCCCCAAGGTCTCTAAGATTACAACAGTGGCAAAAAAACTGAACTAGGAAATGTTAAACAAAGAGGTCCAAGCTCAGATAAAAGCAACTATTGCATTTAATGGCTTTTATGAGTTTACACATTTGACCTCCCCAAGACAGACTTGAAACCCAGACAAATCTGTGCAGCCCTTCCTGAGGGTGGCAAAAGGCACATCCCTGATAGAAAGGCTTTTTTGTTTTCCTTTAGATAACTTTTACTTTCTTTCAAATGAAAGATTTCTCTTGTTTAATATGAACAAAGCAGTATATTTTTCTCAATATTCTTTTTCAGAAATATCCAAATAATTCTGAGATAAATTAAAATATATATTAATATAATGTAATTCTGCTTAAGAAAAGTAACTATCTTTTTAAATATCAGCTCAATTATTTAAAATACAACAAAATTATAGGTGGCAGAACACAGCATCTTATAATGGGCAGCATAATAAAAGACACAGTTACCACTTCCATATCTAACACTGAAACTCATTTAGAGTGCTCTTTTCCTAGAGGGTGTTTTATCTGTTTTGGAATTGTTTCCACCTTTGGTTTTCCATTTTTTATCAACACTGAAGAAAAACAAAATAAAACAAAACAAAAAAAACCATCAACGAACAAACAGAAGACAACTCACTGTTTAAATTCAGATTACAAGGGAGAAAAGGTATTGTAAAGCAGACCACAAGTAGTGAAAGCTGATCTGAAGAAATATTCAGCAGCAACAGCTGCCTGTCTAAATGGCTACAGAAGTGATTGTCCTTTACAGAACCCATTAGTATCGGGTCTATTTTCTAGTGAATCTAACCATCCCAAAAATTCAACAGCAGCAAGAATGTCCAGCATCAGTAAATTCACACTTCCACCCCCCCACTCCCCCACCCCGATTTTCAATCAAAACCTTTCAATTCTGAGCTTAAAATATTCAAGCATTTGAAGCTCCCTGCCAATATAGGAAATATTTGAGGATGGAAGGGGTAGACATTGTTTCAATTTTGTTTTCTCTTCTAAAATATTTAAAGATAATTCTAAATGCTTCTGGAATCACTTTCAATAATCTGCTTTCTTAGATCTTCTCTACAAAGGGATTTACTGAATGACATATCTCTGTCCCGTTTGTAGTCTCACATAGAAGTTTCCTTATTGTGCCTCACCCCAGCGCAGTCTGTATTCCAGCAAAACCAGAGCTGCAAATTTCCTGTAAAACTTCTCAAAACAGTGTCTTGCTAGCATGCTGTTTCCATTATCATGCTCCTGTTCAAACCTTGATATGGCCTGGGTTATGGGACCTGGTCAAACTCTAACAGCTGGATGTAAAGCAGCTCAGCAGAGAGTGGAAAATCAAACAGTAGGAAAGATCTGAGGAATGCTGGGAAGCTACAGGTGGCAGAGCTCTCACAAGCTGATAACCTTGGAAGGATCCTTACACTCTATCTGTCTAAAAACTCTTTTATCAGTTTTACTCAGGGATTAAACTGTTTTTGAAAAACAAAATCAAAATGAGATGGAAAACAAACCGATGTCATTTGGAAGATTAGGACACATTTAAATGCTAGACTTTTTGTCTGCCTTATTTAAATATCTGTTTTCCCTCTCAAAATACATATGTGTGTATGCACATAAACACATATACATATATGGGTATTCATGTACTATTTTGTTTACATAAACCCTGATTTGCACACTGATAGCATAGTCAATTATTTTCAGTGAAAAGTGTTTGAATTCTTTCTCTCAACTGTACCTATTTGCATGTGATCTCGAACCTCACAACATTTAATCTAGTTACCCTCAAAACCCTCCTTAAAGGGTGGGACAGCTCCTGAAGCTGGAGAACTACAGCATAGAGAACGACAGTTTAAGTGATTTACAAGAGTATTATCTCAGATGGAACAGGAACAGAAATAGGATGAGCAAGGACTTGAAACACTTCCTGTCTTTTGATATTAAAATAAAGGCACAATGAAATGTATCTTTTAAGTTAAATATGAGTATATTTAATATCAAAATGGATATTCTATATCTTAAAAATCCTATGATTCAAAGTGAATCTTAAACCTTCACTTTTTTAAGACTTAAATCATAATAAATAAGTAGATACATTTGCAAAAGTCTCTGAAACATATATGAATCTTTTAAAGAATCTTTTTGCTCTTTTGAAGACAGAATTTGGATGGGTTTTTTTTTTCCCAGATTTATCCACAGACTCTCAAGCTCCTTCCATATTCTGTTCCTCATCAGTGATGTGGAAGTTCATTATTTTAAAACCTAGTCTCACTGTCTCTTTGCAAATCCATACCAATTACACAGTTCAAATTGTATTTCACTGACACTGAGAATACCAGATAAAGAAATTAAATCTGGGTATGGCTGAAAGGGGCAACACCCATAGAAAAAAAGCAGAAATAAAAAGGTAATGAGGATGATAGGGAGTTTAAAAATAAGTTCTCAGATGTACACCTGATTTATATGTTCTTTCCTGTAATGCCTGAAAGTTTCAATCACCTTACATCAGATGTTATAGATATTGTCCATTGTCACCTTTTTGAAAGCTCTAGAGGCTTATATATCTCTGCTTAGTTCTGGACAGACGTGTGTTTTGTATTACTATCAGGTACCTAGGGGCATCCTTCTATTCTGTCATAAGGGACTATGGTCTAAATTGCTGTATGTGACATTTCCAATACTGTTTCAGTGGCTGCCTAAAATCTCTTTACACAGACTTCAGGCTTTTCACATTGCTTTTCACTGGAGGGGAACTCAAGCACAAAGGGTCAAAGAAAACCAGAGCATTCTTAGAGACTGGGACCTAAATTTCCTTAGAGAGGGACCAGCCTGAAAATTAAATAATCTTTTGCTGACAGATGGTCTTTCATATGATAGATGAAATATATGGATAAAAGAAGATGGAGAAGTTTAAAAACCTGCTCTCCATGTTTAATTATTTCTGAGGTACATAGAACATTTCACTTTATATTTGTCTTAAAAGCATTTAAAAAAACTTGTGAATTTTTTTTTAAAATATATACTGCACATTTGTCTTGCTTTTCTTTGACTTGTTTTTCTGTCACAATTCAATTTACCTGCACCTTTAATTTAATACAAAAGACATTGTTATGTTCTCTGCTTATTTTTAACACTTTTCTTCCAGTGTAAGATCTTTACAGAGTTTTTTGGATACTTTCTATTTATTGTATTCTGAATGAGTCAGCTCAAGAAGTCCTGTTCTTTCATTTTACATAGATCAGACTAGCTAGTCTCAGCCAACTGCTCAAAAACCCAAAGGTCCAAAGTGAGGTTATTCATTTTATGTGAAGTTATGCAGATATGTGTGCTGTCACCTGTCTTGTTCAGTATGTACATGAGGTTGCCTGGGTAATTAGAATGAAAATCTGTGCTGCACTGACATGGCACACAGATCAATGTTTCTTTCTCAGCAAACCAGCAAACCCAGATGGTACAATGTCTTTGCCTTCACAGTGTCTGAGTGCGACTGAAACTTGGCACTCAGTTCAGACAAAAGAGGGATTATCAAGGGAGACAGGAGGGGGAGGAGGTGGGCAGCAAACAGGAATGGAAGGAATTGTTTTTGCTCCTATAGCCATAACTATAACTCATCCTTATCAAAGAAGTTCATAGAGTAGAGCTGTGTTATGTAACTAATTGTTCTTGGTTCTTCCAGCATCATCTTGGGTCAAAACCACTCCTTTATACAGCATAGCTTTTTTGCAAGATAGAAAAACACAAAAAACCAATAAAATAAATAAAAACAAATAAAAACCAACAAAAAACACCAAAAAACAAACAAACAAACAAAACCCAAACCAAAACAAACAAACAAAAACAACAGCAACAAAAAAAACAGGGCAGTTTCATAAGTGCTTCATCATGCAGCTCAACATGCTGATTCAAATCTGCACGTACTTGGGTTGTAGCTACATGAGAGACAACCCTCTCCTGCATGTGTTAAGCCAGCAGTTTACTTTAAATTCATCACTCTCAAGAGTGATGTCCAGATACCAGACAAGCAAGCATGTGGTTTGGAAGCCATGGTAGGTGCTACCCACATGTCCTGTCAGATCCTGAGGGCTGAGGTGATGGATGGACAGTTTACTAATCAGCAGGCAATGTGTGTTGTTCCTTTAATATAGTTGAGTACGAATTTCATAGTGGTTAAGGCTTTATACAATGTAAGCAAATCCCCTTGATTTTGAACTGAAAATAGCACATGTAGACATATTCTTATCTCATATGAAGTGATTTTGGAGGACATAATATCTAAGAAAAAGTGAGCTCATTCCTCTGGCCATTCTGAAGTGACTAAAACCAGGGAAACTGCAGTTATCGTGTCAAAGCATTTAAACTGCTAATCTTTCTTCCCAGCAGCACTTACTCATTCAGACTTGACACTGTTGTAATGCCATCACATGGCTTGTATCCTGCTATCTTGGGACTGTCATAAGCAGACAGGCTCCTGTCTGCTCATATTGTAGTGTTTAGAAGCATCCTGAGTGAACCATTAGCCTGTGACATAGCTCATATTGCTCTCATTCCTATGGATCAGTGAACAGTTTTCATATGTAGCTCAAAGAAAAAAACTCCTCAGGGAATGGAGTCTGAAACTAGACTTTGGTTAACTTGAACAAAACACTTTCTCCTGCACAAATTATGAAGCAATTTTGAACCTCACCGATTTGAATTTGATGTCATTAGTCATCAGACAAAATCTATGCAGCTGGTATTTATAGGGAAGAATAATAGTAAAAATATAAGAAAAGTGTTGATCCTATCATTCTGCACTTTGAACTAGGTAAAATAACTCTGTGGAATAATCCAAGATGGAGGAGCAAAATTAAAATATATCAGTATAAAATACTTTTTTTTTTTTTTTATAACTCCATACTGCTCTGCTAGTTTCTTCCTACACTACTTTTCAGGTTATTTATCTCTCTCCTATACCATTAATAAACAAAATGGGATAAACATCCACATCAGCAATAATTTTTTTTTTCTTTCTATGTCTTTTAGCTAAATGTATGTTTATTATGTAGGAGCACTAGAGCATGTTAATTTCTCTTGGAAAAAAATGACATTCAGCAAACAAGAAAATGATCTATATATATATCTGTTTATTAATGCTCTGCACATAAGCATGTACAAGCAGTAATTCTGGTAGCCCTGTGTGAAAGTTACAGTTGGTGCACACAAATCTGAGGTACGGAGCACTTCCAATTTCAATAATTGACTCCAAGGTCTACTTCTCCAGTCTCTCATGGGAGTTCATGAGGACATGCATCTGGCACAATGTTAATCATATTTGTTCTGACACACAGCAGTACACCAACTATTTCCCTTGGAAGATTACTTTCTATTACCCTATAGAAGAATGGCTGACATCTTGAAAATGCTAATGAGGGATATATCAATTTTTATAAGAGCTTGGATGGCTTCCAAATATTTTTAAATGTACTCAACAGATTGTGAAATATACTCAGTATATGGTTATAAATGCAATATGTTAACTTTCTTTTGTTGCATGCCTTGTAAACTACACTGACAGAGATTAAATATGAGCGGATGAACAAATGTCACTAAAATATTAGTTTAGATTTACTTTTTTTGCCTAATTGCTTGTTTTTCTTCAGTCATTTCTTCCACCCTAATTGAACAAAACTATAATATCTTTAGAGTTGCTACATCAGTTTGCATCACTGAAAAGTCTAGCCCATTGTATTTTGAGCCAGAAAATGAAATTATGATTGGATTACAAAAATAAAACTCCAAACCAATTGGAGTGTGGAAATACTTTATTATTAAACGGAGATGAAAATGCTCTAAAATTATGCCTCTACCTAGTCTCTTTTAAATGTTTTCCTAACAGAATAGCTTCCAATTTAAGGGTAATCTGGTTTTATCACAAGATTTATCATAACTGAAACACCAGTGTTCTCAGCCAAGTATAATGAGACAAACACTCATGAACAGATTAACCTTCCAAGATGTAGTCTCTGGATTAGAGCTGTGGTATACTATTCCTTGAACAATAACTACACCCACAAAAAAAAAACCAAACCACAACTGGAGATTTTTTTATTCATTCTAATCTGTCTGAAGTTAAAAAAAAAAAAAAAAAAAAAAAAAAAAACCCCCCAAAAAAACCCACCTTATATAAATCATGAGCTAATCCCTAACTAGTATCCCCACAGGAGGAGAAATCAGTGAGGAAATTATCAATCAAGTGTATCCTGGAGTGTGGGCCATTGACACATCTGGAAGGGCAGAGTACCTCACCCGTAGGGGTAAAACTTAAGGAAGGACAACAATTGGTAAGAATTAAGCAATACCCTTTAAAAGGAAGATCGGGAAGGGATCCAGCCAGTTATAGAAAAAATTTTATTAACAAAATTAACTCCTGAGCTAATCTGGTTTACTGTTTTAGACCTCAAGGATGCTTTCTTTTGCCTCCCTCTCCTCGAAGCCAGTCAGAAAATATTTGCATTTGAATGGGAAAATCCTAGGAGTGGGCGGAAGACCCAGTTAACCTGGACGGTGCTGCCACAAGGATTTAAGAACAGCCCCACTATATTCGGTAACCAGCTAGCAAAAGACCTCGAGTTGTGGGAAGCCCCAACCCGACCCGAAGAGGGAAGGCTGCTGCA